>NW_007727400.1:286983-290600 GCF_000696425.1 Galeopterus variegatus
TGTTTGTTTCCTCATCAGTAGAATAGGGTTAATGATAATACCTACCTTTTAGGGTTGCTTTGAGGGTTATGAGATAATACATGTAAAAAATTCATAACTGTACCTGGCACATAGTAAATATGCAACAATGTTATTATTATTATTAGAATAAGTATATAGCCTTTTAGGGTGTATCAGTGAGGGTCCTGGAAGGAAACAATTCATCCCAGGTGGTTCAATTGAAGAAACACTTACATAGGTGTCAGCAGGAAGTAAACAAAGGATGAGTGTGCAGAAACCAGCAACGTCATGAAGACTGGCTAGAGAGACAGGGAGCAAAGCGTGTTTCCAGAATGCAGAAAGCATTTAAGCATGGAGAGGGGATACAGTGGTTGAGAAGGTGTGTAGTTGCCATCAGAGATATGATTCCAAAACAGGGAAGGAGCCCTACTGGGGCTTCCACTAGGAATCCTACTGAGGCCCACAGGGAGCTCTGGGGATGCAGCCCAAAGGATCAGCCCCAGGCACAAAACAGGGTAGGACAATGGAATGTGACTCCTCCAGGGCTTCTGGGAGGATTCCAGCACACAAGCTGATAAATTGAAATGGAATTATAGTCCTTTGGACATATAAATTCTCACATATTTACTTAAAACCCAGTCAAATCATGATAATGCCCCATGGCAGGACTTGGCCTACATTCCAGATATTCCACTCTGTGAAGCTCACCCAGGGCACCTTGTTCTATTTAAAGCTGCCAAAGCCAACTCTGGCAGATAGTATTACTTGCTCACCTCAGTGGACATATTCTTTGAGCAGCTCAATAGTAGATAGTCTCCTCAATTACCCACAGCCCAACCACCATTTGTAGCTTTCCCACCTTCTGTACTTTTTCTCCTCTTGTTAGTTGCAATTCTCTCCTGTTCTGGAATCAGTGAAAAGAGCAAAATGAAAAGACTTCCAGTTTCCTCTGGGAAAGGAGGAAAGATCGCTAAGGAATCTTTCAAATACCATTTTCTAGGAATACCATTTATTCAAGGTAATTCAGGGGCCCAATATTGTAAACTTATCTGCATCTGAGAAAAGTTGACTTTAATCACTTTTGAGTTTCCCAAATGCCAACATCGTAGTCACTCTTATTTTTTTAGGCATTTTATGAATAAAGATATTAAATTCATAATTCCTTTTTTAAACTGTAGAAGCTCTTGTTTCTGATGAATTATCTACAGAAGTTCTTGCAAAAGGTTTTATTTCTGCTAAATTATCCACATTTCATTACATGTGTGTAGCAAGCGAATTTTATTTCTCCATAAACTGTTGGGGGTTTTTTTGCTATCAAAGGATTTTATTTCTAACATGTTATCCCCTGTTTTATTCATACCTAGTTAAGAATTTACTGTTGGTATCTTTTCTTGAAAGTATCTTTGTGTTTCTCTCAAGGACTGACATATACGGGTGATGTGCATAGATGTTTTTGTTGAATTTCGTTACATATCTAGGGACATTTTATAATTTAAAACTTACTTGCTTGTCATAAGAAGAGCCTCAGAAGTTTCTCCTCTTTCCTATTCCCACCCCCACTCATTTTAGAAATGCCCTAATAAAATTTTACAACCATGTTAAAGTCTACCTTTTAACTAGAAGATTTTAGAAATGCCCTAATAAAATTTTACAACCATGTTAAAGTCTACCTTTTAACTAGAAGAGAGTAAAAACTAAAATATCTACCTGGTTTTACCTTGAATGCTTTAAACAAGGTTTCTTTAAAGGTCTCTCTTGGGCCCGCCTGGTGGCACACTGCTACAGTGCGCCGCTTGGGAGCGTGGCGACGCTCCCGCCGAGGGTTCGGATCCCACATACAGACCGGCCGCTCACTGGCTGAGCAAGGTGCGGGCGTGACACTGAGGGTTGCGATCCGTTGCCGGTCACGAAAAAAGGAAAAAAAATAAAAAATAAAATAAATAAATAAATAAAGGTATCTCTTTAGTCATTTTATGCCACCAATATCTTTATCTGAAGGATAATTTGATGGGCTAATTGTTCCTGGTCTGAATGGAAGTTAAATTTTGTAGAAGACTGAATGTGTATGGTAAAACTTCACATGTTCTTTTTCTTTTTTTTTTTTTTATATAGTTCCCTTATTTGCCTTTTTTTTTTTTTTTTTTTTTTTTTGAATAGGAATTTAGCTTGGAACAAAATTGCCATTATTCACCCCAATGCATTTTCCACTTTACCATCCCTAATAAAGCTGTGAGTATTTCATTATTTGTTTATGGCATGCCTTCTAATAATTGGGGACCATCTAGTTAATGAAAACACTGGTTTTACTGAAGAAGCTGAAATGCACAGATTGCTCACCCTCTGCATTCTCTGCATTTAGAGCTGTGCCAGAGCCAGGTTGGGGAGGCTGGGGGGACTCCCCTGCCCTTCCAAGACCATATGGGCCCTTAAGTGGATAACTGAAGATCTGGATGACAGCTGGTTCTGGTTATTCAGGTGAAATCTTCCATTTGTGCTGAGTAATCAGGTGGAATGGAATAAGATGTCATTCCAGTTCTGAAGTACTTCCATTTTATCTTTTACCACCTTGACTGACAGAAAACTTTCCTGTCCTTTTTTATTTTCCTCTTCCCTTTCCATCTCATGCTCCTTCCCGTCCCCCTCCCTTATCTAATGGAGAAAGAATTGGTCACACAGAAGTTAGTAGAAGGAAATAATAAACCCCTGCACTTTTTATCTCTCACTCCTTATTCAATCAGCATCACTTTTCAAATTAAATGTAGCACCCTGCCCTTGATTTTAGATGTCCCCACCTGGCAAAATGATACTGAACATCGAACAATTTGGATGCGATTTAAAAATTTTCTCCCTGCAGTTCTGATTGTAAATAGAAAAGTGACCAGGAACTAAAACCAAAATGCTTACTTTTACCATTAAGGGTAAGGACACTGCTTAGAAGTTTTTATTGAGCAGTTTAATCATCTTTAGATTGCTTTTTTAACATAAACATTTTATGCTAACACACTAAAAGCCGATTGTTGTTTGATGTTTTGCAGGGACCTATCCTCCAACCTCCTGTCGTCTTTTCCTGTAACTGGGTTACATGGTTTAACTCACTTAAAATTAACAGGAAATCGTGCCTTACAGAGCTTGATATCATCTGAAAACTTCCCAGAACTCAAGTGAGTTTGTCATTAAAACTAATAAGATACGTTTGTGGTCATGTGAAATAATAGATGTGTTATAGTGGTTTTCTAAATTTATGAGGTCATGAAACCCTTTTGAATTGCATTTCATGCTCTCAAGTCCTCCACCCCTGGAGCATCGTTAGGACAAGCCCTGACGGGGAAGAATGTGTCTTCCTGATGACATTTGCTTTCCTTCCCAAAGAAGCCTCCCAGAATCATAGGGTTTATGGAAGGAGTTTGAAAAACCATTGATCCATGGTATATAACCTAAGACATGTAATTAAATAACATTATGACATTATCAAACTCTTGTTTACAATTTTTAATTCATTCAGCTTGTGCATATGTTCTAGTAAAATGTACTAAATTAATATTTGTTTGAGGAAGTAATGCTCTTAAAACTTGTTATGCTTAGTACCATAAAGAAATACCTTTAAAGATTTTAGTTTT
>NW_007727400.1:290760-299440 GCF_000696425.1 Galeopterus variegatus
AAAACTTGTTATGCTTAGTACCATAAAGAAATACCTTTAAAGATTTTAGTTTTTTTTTTTTTCTTTAACCACAGTGCTTTTTACATACTTTTAATTACCAAGAAAGTAATATAACCCCAAAAGAGAGTTTGGAAAGTAGAAAAGAGTAGAAAGTAGTAAAAAATGCCCCCTAAACAACCTTTTAAGTTACTTCTTTCCAGACTTTGTTTCCAGTGTATTTTTAGTTGTTAGAATCAAAGTATACATACAAATTTATATCAGTTTTAGTCACTTAACATTATATCATAAGCACTTTTTGATGTTGCTAGCAGTCATTTTTTAGCCTTTTTATTATAGAAATTTTCCATCATTTGAGTGATGGAAGTTGCATTACTCAACTTCAGCAATTATCACATTTCATAGTGATAATTTGTAATAAGTAACAAATTCTCCATTGTTATAAGTAGCACTGTAGTGAACATCTTTATGCTCATAACTTACATTTTGGATTATTTATTTAGAGGTAGAATGATTGGGTGAAAGCTGATGAACACTATATTAGGTGACCTTTAAGTGTGTGTTTGTTTGTTTTTTTTTGCTTTTGTCCCTTTAAAGGGTTATAGAAATGCCTTATGCTTACCAGTGCTGTGCATTTGGAGTGTGTGAGAACATCTATAAAATTTCTAATCAATGGAATAAAGGTGACAACAGCAGTATGGACGACCTTCATAAGAAGGATGCTGGAATGTTTCAAGTTCAAGGTAAGACATGGTGATGAAATTATGACTGGAAGCGTCTTGAAAAATCATCAAACAGATCATCTGAACTCTAGACAAGTCCCTATGTAATCACCCTAGAAAGCCGAGAATCGATCCCACTTTTTAAAAACTCCCTGTCCATCATACAAGTCCCTATGTAATCACCCTAGAAAGCCGAGAATCGATCCCACTTTTTAAAAACTCCCTGAGAAAAAGGAAGTTCCCTCGGGATTCATTCTAAAATTTCATCTGTTCTGTAAGTGCATTCTTAATATTTATATTTAGAATTAGATTCCCTTAGCATATATTGTCCTCAGGAGTGACTACTGATATCATTATTTCCATAAACTTTTTAAAGGGTCTTATCCCTGTGGATACTTTTTTCAGACGTGCTTCTGAACATTTTTCTCCAGAAGACAAAATCCATTTTTATTCTTATGGCCTGAGGGGAGTGGAGGATATAGGCAATTTAGATTCCTCCATATTTCAGCAGAAGGGCTTAAGAATCCAACTTTTTATCCACCTAATTCTAAATCATTCTCCCCTCCTACCCCCCACAGGGGTATCTGTCAGGAAGGTGAAATGAGATAATGTCTGTAAAGCACTTGGCTTTCCTTGAAGTAAGACGTTACTTAAACAGACAGCAATGCATCTCAAACCACACCTGTGGTGATGAGGAGGCACTCTGGGCAGCTCCCCCTCCTTTCCCTGCCAACCCTGAGAGTTTGCAGAGAGTCTAAACAGACTGGCTTCTCATCCTTTGGGCCTTAATGATTTGTTGATTCCAAAGCAAGTGTGATTCAGTCTGTCTGCAGATTACCCTAACATTTCTTCCTGCATGCATATCAGTTTAAGGAGCTGATATCTTGGCCCTTGGCTTTTTTGTTTTATGACTGGGCATGTGTCTTGCTTTTGTTCTTGCTTTAGTTTTTGCTCTTCCTGCCTGGCCCACTCTAATTTCTACTATATTTATTCATTCAAAAACAAACAAACAAAAAACCCAATCAGAAAGCCTACTGTGTGCCAAGTACTGTTCTAGGCCCTGAAAGTACAGATGTTCCTCAACTTCAATGGGGTTACATCCCAATAAACCCATCATCAGTTGAAAATACCGTAAGTCAAAAATCCATTTAATACACCTAATCTACCGAATATCATAGCTTAGTTCAGCCTACCTTAACCATGCTCAGAACACTTACATTAGCCAACAGTTGGGCAAAATCATCTGGCAACATAGTACACTGTAGAGAATCAGTTGTTTACCCTGATGATAGTATGGCTGCCTGGGAGCTGTGCTCACTGCTGTCGCCCAGCACCACAAGAGAGCGTCGTACAGCATATCGCTAGTCTAGAAAAAGATCAAAATTCAAAATTCAAAGTATGGTTTCTACTTAATAAAGGTGTATCACTTTCACACTATGGTAAAGTTGAAAAGTAGTTAAATTGAACCATCATAAATTGGGGACCGTCTGTACACAATGAACAAGAGACATAAGGTCCTTCACAGAGTTTATTTCCAAGGGCAGTGATTCTCAATCCTAGGCCACATATTAGAACCACACAGTAGCTTTTAAAAAACACTGATACCCAAGTTCCACAAGACCAATTAAAGCCTCAGCTTTGGGAAAATTTGTTAGATCACAAAACTATTTCATGGACAGCTAAACCAAGCACCAAGTAGTTATTTGATTTGTCCTCTGTTATGTAGAATTCCCTAGGGGAGACTGAAGCCTACTGTACCTGATTCGCTCTCTTGTGCTCAAAGAATACAGCCTAGAACATTTGCACTATAGCTATCATGGTTTTAGAAAACTGGGTAAAATGGTTTCTGCACTGAATGGAGAGGCCCACAGCCTCTCTCTAATTCAGGTCTGTAATTTGGGGACATGGAGAGCTCCAGGAAACAAGCACAGAATAAATGAGCTTAGATGTTACAACCTGGGGTCTGGGGTCACTATCTCTCACTCCTACTTGTGCTGGAAAAGTATGTCATAGTAACTTGAGCGGAACATCCAAAGGCAACTTTATAATAAACTTGCAAGAAAGCCAGAGCCCAGGGAAAAGCAGGATATTTTGCTTTCAGTTCCTTCTGTTACATTTCATGTCTTGAGAACAACCCAGGACTCTTCTCTCTGGGATTTGATCCCTTGAAAAGAGAAATAGAACTAATCATTCCAGGACTTCTCATTTCTGCAGATGAGCGTGACCTTGAAGATTTCCTGCTTGACTTTGAGGAAGACCTGAAAGCCCTTCATTCAGTGCAGTGTTCACCTTCCCCAGGTGAGAAAGCATCAAAACTGCCTCAGCAGCAGTATCTACCATTGACTCTGAAGCCATCAATCACATTGTGGGTACACTTCAAAACTAAATCTGTGCTACCTTTGCAGCTCCTCAGTACCCCTCCCCATGAAGATCTGTAAAATACAAATATTCGTTCCCGGGAATTGTGCTCCATTCACAAATAGGATTTTTGTGGGGGTATTTTGATTCAAGTTAATGGAAACTAAAGAATCAAGCATGTTGTTAGAGGCATATATAATTTTTTAATGATATTAGCAATTCAGCCTGGAATAGTGTGCTATAATCTTGCATTTATGTAGCCACTGATTTTTTGAAAGTGATTTATTTTAAGTCTTCTCTATAAATAACCACTTGGTAAAAACAAATAATCATTTGTGCAGATAAGTTTTAAAAAAGAAAGAAACAAACAGTATTGAATTTACTTGTTTGTCTCATTTCCAGAAACAGATGGGCCAGTTGAAAAAAGACAGCTGGGAAGGGCTGATATTTTATCTTGAGCAATTACATTGTTCCTTGCTCCCTAACATCAAATGTCAATCTAAAACTAAGATGAGATTTTCATGAAATGCACATTCGTTCTACCCATGTTTCCTTTTCTAATATTATGGAGTATTTCCCTAGAATTCTCCTTCTCTGTCTATGGAACCTTATTGAAGCAGTCTGAAAAAATGTAATAAACAGTCCAGGAAATCTGGCTTTTTACCTGGCCCCAACACAGCTGCATCTTGGGAGCACCTGGCATGCTCACCCAGCCAGTGCTGCGGAAGATCCCAGGTGACAACCACTGTGGATTGAGAAAGTGGAGCAGGCCACATGGTCTCTATGCCTTACTGTGGCTGTTATTGGGCTCTATCTCTTGGTATCCCAATTAGAGAAACAAAAGGGTAACTTGGCAAAAGTTGTATATTTTAATTTGATACACAGTCTTTCTCTTCCTTGAACTTCTAGGCCCATTCAAGCCCTGTGAGCACCTGTTCGGTAGTTGGCTGATCAGAATCGGAGTGTGGACCATAGCAGTTCTGGCACTTACTTGTAATGCCTTAGTGACTTCAACAGTGTTCAGACCCCCTCTGTACATGTTCCCCATAAAACTGGTAATTGGAATCATCGCAGTAGTGAACATGCTCATGGGGGTCTCCAGTGCTGTGCTGGCTGGCGTGGATGCATTTACTTTTGGCAGCTTTGCACAACATGGTGCATGGTGGGAGAATGGGGTCGGTTGCCAAGTCATCGGTTTTTTGTCCATTTTTGCTTCAGAGTCATCTGTTTTCCTGCTTACTCTGGCAGCCCTGGAGCGTGGGTTCTCTGCGAAATGTTCTGCAAGATTTGAAACAAAAACTTTTTCCGGCCTGAAAGCAGTCATTTTGCTCTGCACCCTGCTGGCCCTGACTATTGCCACAGTTCCCCTGCTGGGCGGCAGTGAATATGGTGCCTCCCCACTGTGCCTGCCCCTGCCCTTTGGGGAGCCCAGCACCACGGGCTATATGGTTGCTCTTGTCTTGCTCAATTCCCTTTGCTTCCTTGTGATGACCATTGCTTACACCAAGCTCTACTGCAATTTGGAAAAGGGAGACCTGGAGAATATTTGGGACTGTTCCATGGTGAAGCACATTGCCCTGTTGCTCTTCACCAACTGTATCCTTTACTGCCCTGTGGCTTTCTTGTCCTTCTCCTCTTTACTAAACCTCACATTTATCAGTCCTGAAGTAATTAAGTTTATCCTCCTGGTGATTGTCCCACTTCCTGCATGTCTCAATCCCCTTCTCTACATCCTCTTCAATCCCCATTTTAAGGAGGATCTGGGGAGCCTGGGAAAGCAAACCCACATCTGGACAAGATCAAAACACCAAAGCCTGATGTCTATTAACTCTGATGATGTTGAGAAACAGTCCTGTGACTCAACTCAAGCTTTGGTAACCTTCACCAGCGCCAGCATAGCCTATGACCTACCTTCCAATTCTGTATCATCACCAGCATATCAAATGACTGAAAGCTGTCATCTTTCATCTGTGGCATTTGTCCCGTGTCTGTGATTAATACAGGAGAGAAAAAGTTTTCAGAAGTTGAAAACCTAAAAATGTGAGACTGAGTTCATCAGAGCAGTAGCTAAGAATAGCTGAGTTGAAACTTGGTTTAAAAACCAAAAAAAAAAAAAAAAAAAAAAAACCCCCTCGGTGTGAAAAAACAGAAAATCTATTGATACTTGAGAGTGAACTATAAGTCTAAATGCTGCTTGTATAATTTGTTCAGCTAAGGGGTAGATCAGGCACACTACTTAGGTGAGCCCAGATGAAAAAAGCAGATTGAAATGTTCTTCAAAAAAGATTCTCCATGATTTTAATTGCCTGTCTTTAAACTTACCAACGTAATCATTGTGGCGGGGGACAGGGGACGCACTTGCTTGCCAAATGGGTTTATTTAAACCCAAAGTCTCCAAAGATGACTGGAGGTATTAGGAAAATAAGGATTTTAAATGGCCTACATTACTAACTACAGGTTGTTATCCATAGGATTTCATTTTAATGAACACATGGAGATGTTTTAGTCCTCCTTTGCCTTTCCTCAGAAAGGATCCTACCAAGTCACCAATTCTTTGGATGGATAATCTGACATTATTAACTCACTTGTATTCAGACCATTTTTAGAGAAACTGGGTTTTATGTATCAGCACTAGATGGTTCCACCCTCAATGCACTAAAACTACCTACAAATATTTTGAAAGGAAAATTAACTGAAATTCCTAAATTCCTATTAAGGCAATCATGTACAGGTGAAATTTGTCTTGTCTAATTCATTTTCACTCCTTGGCGTCCAAAGCTCAGAAGGAAAGTCCATTGCCGGCAATGGACATACTTAAAAAAAATAGTAAGCAACCTGGGATTTTTTTCAGGGTGAGTGCACATTTTTTGCAAGAGATTTTATCAGTTGATTCAAACCAATGTGCATCTTAAGATAATGATCAAATGCAGACACAACATAAATTAAGTTCACTAATATAACTTCTCACGCATGTGCTCTAGTAGCTCTAGCAATGATGTCTGACACCATTTTGGACTTAGCAGAGACTTGGTAACATACTACCCTGTTTATTTATCTTGGTTTTAGCTGTATTTTCTCTGTATCAACCTATTTGATGTCAGGAATATTACTTCTATTCTTACTCCATATTAAAACATGTGTTAGGTATTTTAAGAGGCAAATTGCTAAATATTAAAAGTCAAACAATTAATTCTTCACTTCTATTATCCTAATTAGCTTCAATACACCCACACCAAAAGGCTGTTAGGTAGATTTATTTTTATATAAGCATGTTTATTTTGATCAGATGTTTTAACTTGGAATTGAAAAAATACATTTATGAGAGGTTTTATAAGATGTGTAAATATAGAACTGTATTTATTACTATAGTAAAGATTCAATAACATTAAGGACCATGATAATAAACCATGTACAGTGGCATATTCTTCCACATATATTGTTTTTCTGCCTGTTTTCTTTAAATTCATTAATTGTATATAATATATGTAAATATATAGTACTTGTAAATAGATTCTAAATTTCCTTTTCTATTAGGTATGAAATAAATTTGTAATAAAATGTGTGAGTATAAAACAAAATATTTTCAAGTCTATTTATTGAACCCACAGGAAGTTTTAAAGTCTTCTAAGTGTTTTAAATTTTTGGTGCATAAGTACATTTGCTGTGTAAGTATTTGTACTTTAATTCTTTAGGTATATTGAACTTATCTTAAGAAATAAATCTTTCACAAGAACAAATCAAAATATCTTTACCAATTCCTAGATTGTTTTAACTATAACCAACAAGCCATTTTGTCATGTCATTGGTGAAGTTTACTGTCCCCAGTAATAGATAGTTTGGATTTTATAGCCAGAACCTACAGTAGTCCCAAGCTTCTTTTGCAAGGTAAGAAAAAAAAAAAAAAACACAATTAGAAATGTATGAATAACAAATCGATATTAAATTATTCAACATGGACACTAGTTTCTTATAAATTCTTCCTATAAAGCAAACACATATCATGACCATGTCCAGGCCAAACTATAAGGACATGAGATTCCTAAGGCACAAAGAATACACTCTTTCTCTTCAGTTCCCATGCCCCAAAATATAAGAAATGGAATTATTTTTCTAGACACCTTGTCCCAGACCCTATCAGCTTCAGTGGTGATTCCTGCTTTCTCTGTATGGGTTGCAAAATGAAACCATCAAGTACTGGTTGGAGGCCTAGCAGTATTTCTAACATCAATCCATGTTTATAAAGCACCTCCAGCGTACCTGGCACTGACTTTCCCACCCGTCCATAAGACTTAACCATATGCTTTAGCCTAAATCTAGTTAACCAGGCACCCAATGGGACCCTACTATGCAGTCCACACTTGCATTATCTTCACCTGAAACAAAGGCTTATTCCTGTCCATCTCACTCCTCTTAGCCCAGGCAGCAGGTATAAAGCTTGCCTCTAGAGGAATGCATCTCAGTCTCTCTTCCCAACAAACTTGCTTTCAGGTGCCCAAGGTTAAGAACAAGTCCTGGCAGCCCACCCCTTTCTCTTCCACTCAAGATAGCACATCAGAAATGTAATTTAAAAACAAAAAACAGAACACTGAAATCCACTCTAATTTATTTCTTTAAAAACAAATCCATATGCTTTTTTTAGTTTTTTAGCAAAACACTAGTTATAATACATCTCACACAAAACACTGCTCTATTAGGTGTCTGATAAATGCTCTCTATTATAATGTAGCATGATCAGAAAGAATTGAAATTACATCCACAAATAATCTACAGTAAGAAGGGGGAAAAGACATAATAAAGAATAACAGGTTGAACAACAGTAAAAGCTGACAATGAAACAAATCAAAAGAACATTAACTAGTGAGCAGGCCCAGAGTAACTGGTTAACAATTTGTTTTCAAAAATAGATTCCCTCATTCAATAAATATTGTGTGCCTACTATGTGCAGTGTTCTATACACTGGTGATAATAAAACAAGGTCTGGAATTTGCATTCCAGCAGGGGGAAGATATACAATATGCAAATATAAACAAGGAAATATCCAATAGAAACATAAATGAAGGCAANAGTGAGCAGGCCCAGAGTAACTGGTTAACAATTTGTTTTCAAAAATAGATTCCCTCATTCAATAAATATTGTGTGCCTACTATGTGCAGTGTTCTATACACTGGTGATAATAAAACAAGGTCTGGAATTTGCATTCCAGCAGGGGGAAGATATACAATATGCAAATATAAACAAGGAAATATCCAATAGAAACATAAATGAAGGCAATACAGCTATTCTGAATAGCATGGTGGGAGTGACTGGCATGCTACTTTTAAAAAGTTCTCTCTGGAGAGGCAACTTTTAAACTGAGACCTAATTGCCAAAATGGAACGGCTTTTGCTTTTGCATTTAACTGGTAACATCAATAAAACTCATCATTTTTAGTTCCTCTGTTCCTGACCTATGATCTACTGTTTTTAATGACATTTTAATAAAAAAATATATTAGGTGGCTATTACTGCACATAATTTTTTTCTCAACTCTTATTGAAGAGAAAATCATTCTTATATGAAATAGGAAACATCTTTTCATTTAGTCTTGGCCAAAAATAGAAAAAA
>NW_007727400.1:300619-321929 GCF_000696425.1 Galeopterus variegatus
TTTAGATAAATTCTTGTGTTAGTCTTCTTGGAAGGAATGTCAGTTTCAGGAGCTTGCTGGGAAAGGCAGTGAGACCTTAAATCAACATCTTGAAACTAGAGGGAATAGTTCTGTGTTATGAGTGGGTGGGCATTCAGTCAGTTCATTCAGAATGGTGAAGGACAAAGACTTGGGATTTATACTCACTTGTTAGAGACCTACTGTGGAAAACTAGGCAAATCCCTTAATTTTTCCAGGTCTTGAAACTCTAGATCAACTAACAACTATCTTCCAACATTTTAGATAAATTCTTGTGTTAGTCTTCTTGGAAGGAATGTCAGTTTCAGGAGCTTGCTGGGGAAGGCAGTGAGACCTTAAATCAACATCTTGAAACTAGAGGGAATAGTTCTGTGATATGAGTGGGTGGGCATTCAGTCAGTTCATTCAGAATGGTGAAGGACAAAGACTTGGGATTTATACTCACTTGTTAGAGACCTACTGTGGAAAACTAGGCAAATCCCTTAATTTTTCCAGGTCTTGACACTCTGATCTTTGCCCTCAAACTACTGATGAAACAATATCACCTCTCTAAAGTTATAACAGATTTGAAAACTATTCTTTTTGCTGCTCTCACCTGGTTGTTAGAAAGGACAGATTAAAAAGTCAAACTCTGATCTTTGCCCTCAAACTACTGATGAAACAATATCACCTCTCTAAAGTTATAACAGGTTTGAAAACTATTCTTTTTGCTGCTCTCACCTGGTTGTTAGAAAGGACAGATTAAAAAGTCAAGCCAGAGTCACAGCCCAGAGTCAGAGAAATACTAGCACCAAAGAGCAATAGATAGCAAAGGTGAGTCACCACACACCAGACTTTCTCTTCAGCTGTGTCAAGTCCTTACATGTCTGCCTCTCACTCCACATTATCTCTGCCTTTCTCCTTCCTTCCCCCCCACTTTTGATCCCAGGCTGTAAATATTAGAATACTGAGGTAAAATATTCAATAATGGTTGTCCCCTTAAATTTATGGATCTTTTATCAGTGTGGTGACCCAATTGTTGGGTTTTTTTGGTTTTTTTTGTCTTACTTCAGCCACCCGATGCTTTCAATTGGTCATCTCTATTCTGCAGTGTTTCTCTGTGGCATAGCCTTTTATGTTCACTTGTCCTTACTAGTTACTTCAGCCCATTCCCCAATCCCTTTTCTCACAAGGTTCCCCTCAGGACATCCACCTCCTGCTAATTGCCTTGCCTCACTTCACATCTTACATTCCTACTCTAGAAGGGAAAGAATCTGGTTGTTCACTGTTGTCTCTGTGGGGCATGGGTTGGAGGAAGACCCAGTGCTCAGACTCTACATAGGCTCCATCTGCATCACAGGAGCCCTTCTGATCCAATTAGTCATGATGGTGACAGGGGGACATCAGGATCAAATGGTCAACACCCTGATTAGCCAAACTTTCTTCTCACTATCTTCTGCAGGAGACTGTGGACAAGTAGTTTTTAGAAGGTTCTGGGGGTAGCAGAGTCTTTACTGGCCTCTTCTCTTCTGTACACATGGCTTGCTATAGACTGAATGTTTATGTCCCCCCAAAACTTGTATGTTGAAACCTAATTCTCAGTGCGATGGTATTTGGAGGTGGAACCTTTGGGAGGTGATTATGAGGGCAGAGCTCTCATAAATGGGATTAGTTCCCTTATAAAAAAGAACCCAGACACCGTCTTTTCTTAATATTGTAAAATGTGGCTTAAATATCTTGGCAAGTGAACTTTCCAGTTAGCCATCTTCTTTTCCCAGTCACAGGCATCCCTGGATGACCACAGCCTTCCCACATGAAGACCAGGCTCTCTATAGTTAATCCACGGTGCAGCAGAATTTATGGTTCCTATGGACAGCTTAGTTCTAAATTTTAAAAAAAGGGGCTTACCCAAACTCTCCAATAAAATTGATCATTCTTGCTTGCCTAGGAGAAGGCAGTGAGTGTACTGAGAGGCCAGGATAGTGACATTAGTAGAACTCCCTCTACAGAGAATAAAGTGTCAGGAATGAGGAATATCATTTTACTGCTAATAGCTTTTATTTTATTATTATTAAATACATTTTAAGTAGATGATTTCTCTGGAAAAGCCAATCCATCATAATAGTTGTTATAATAATTTGCTCCATGCCAGGTGGTGTGTTAGGTGCTTCATGTATGACACAGCTAATTTGATTAGGACACAAGCCTATGAGATGGATCTTGTTATCATTCCCATTTTTTTAGATGAGGAAGCCTTAGCACAAAAGTTTAACTTACCTAAGACCATTCACCTAGTACAAAGTGAAGATGGGTCTCAGAGACATTTCTTTTAATAGCTACACTAGTAATTAGAAAAAGATTGTATAGCCGATTTTGCCTGCGATAATCTCTAGAATATTCATTTTTTCCTCTGAATACCTGTGTAATGAGAAGAAAACTTTAAATATTTTTCATATGTGACTGGAGGTATCTATACCAGGAAAGATTAAGTGGAGACAGACAACAATAACTGCAATAATTTAATTTTTTAGTTTTTAATTGTTTATGGACCACTAGATGTAAAATGTGTTGGTTTGGTTATACACCTGGCTCAGTGTGGGAGATTGCATGGGGTAAAGATGCACAGAGCTGATTAAGAAGCAGGTGGTATCACTTGAAGCAAGTCTCATTTCAAAGGGAAATGGTATCAAAGTGATGGAAGTTTATTTCACTATTTTCAGAAGTTTATTTCACTATTTTCAGACCTACTGATAAGAGGACTTGCAAAAGTTTTCCCAACATTTGGTTATACTTGCCATTCATTGCTCCTTTGTTTCTAAATCAAAAAGATCAAGATTTTATATAGGAAGGTCAGTGTGCACAGCAGATAAGTTAGTTTAGAGGCGTCAGTTTGACTATTTTCATGTAAAATACCCTTCCCTGTTTTTTAATATAACGATGAATTAAAGAACTGCTGAGACTGCTCTGCATTCAAATGTTTGGAATATAAGGGCAGTCTCCATTTAATAGGTGTACTTTGCTTCCATACTCCGTTTTCCCCATCCAATTAAGACTAAAATCCATTTCTGCTTGGATCAGTAGTCCTAGAAGTAGTTTGAACATGGGCGTGAGATCTGCAAGTCATTCATAGTTTCAACTCCCTCTTCTCCATGGAGACTATAGAGACTCCCAGATGTATAAGCTTCATCTGGAGCTATTAAGGAGGGTGGTTAGAGGAAAGCACTTCTTCCAGCATGGTAGTAGCTAGGCTCCAAAATGGCCTCTCAATGATCTCCACCCACTGGTATTCACACATTTGTGTAATCCCCTCATATTGTACTAGGGTTAGCCAGTGTGACCAATAGCACATGGCAGAAGTTATGGTATTTCATTTCCAAGATTAGGTTATAAAGGACTGAAACTTCTGGTTTTGGTTCTCTCTCTCAGCTTACTCGCCCGGGGGGAAGCCTGCTAGCTGCCCTGTCATGAAGTCACTCAGGGAAGCCTATAAAAACATCCATGTAGTGAGAAACTGAAGCCTGCAAACAACTACATGAGCTAGCTTGGAAGTAGATCCTTCAGCCCTAGTTGAACCTCAGATAACTGATTGCCACCCTAGCCAATAGATGATACAACTTCATAACAGATCCTGAGCTAAACTATCCAGCTAAATCACTCCTGGGTTCCTGAGCTGCAGAGACTATGATATAATAAAATATTTGTTGCTTTAAGTGCTGTTTTGGGGTAATTTGCCATGCAGCAATAGACAACCCTCCTGTGAATAAGCAGTTAGGTTCATTTACATTTCAAGAGCACTTTA
Organism: Galeopterus variegatus; assembly: GCF_000696425.1. NCBI lineage: Eukaryota > Metazoa > Chordata > Mammalia > Dermoptera > Cynocephalidae > Galeopterus > Galeopterus variegatus. Next base: position 304,416 of record NW_007727400.1, read on the forward strand.
ATATTTAAAACTTGGGGAGCCAGAATAATTCTTTAGCATCAGTTTTAGAGTAAAGAGCATTGATGAGGATTAGTGGCTAGTTTTGTTTTTCTGAAATCTGGTACACACCTCATAGTGAGATACATGAAACTAAAAAGAAAGCTAAAGAAAACTGTAACTTGTAGCTATCGTATTACAGATGTTAAAATAGATGTCCCAGTGACTTGGACCCACGTTTTCATTTTCCTGTATTTTGAACAATAGAAATCCATGCATTTCTATCCTCGAGCACTGCTGCTAAAGAAAACTGTAACTTGTAGCTATCGTATTACAGATGTTAAAATAGATGTCCCAGTGACTTGGACCCATGTTTTCATTTTCCTGTATTTTGAACAATAGAAATCCATGCATTTCTATCCTCGAGCACTGCTTCTCAAATTTTAATGTGCATCAAATCACCTGAGGATCTTATTATAGATTCTGACTCAGTAGGTCTGGGGTGGGGCTCAAGATTCTGCATTTCTAACAAGCTTCCAGATGTCCCTAATGCTATCGGTCCAGAACCACACTGAGGAGCAAAGGCCTAGATCACTGTAATCTTTTTGGCACATTACCGGCACTGGTAAATCTCCAACTGAAAAAGTCGTATTTTCTTCTCTTCGCAAGTGCGATCCCTACCCATCCACACTATTTTGTTTTTAAACCTTCATTAGAGCTTCCTTTTGCCAAATAAATATAGGTCCAAATTAAATCTTATTTGATTACTTCACTTTCTTTGTCTCTACTTGTTCTTCAGGTCTTCCTTCCTCTAGTGAAAAGTTTTATCAAGTAATTAGACCCTACCACCACCAGTGTTCTCTTATTGTACTGAAACACTACCGCAACCCGAATTTTCAAGCCTTCTTTCCTCAGTTTCTACAATCTCACATTTGCTATGGCTAGCTAATACTGCAGTTTACAATGTTCCAGGCACCGTTCTAAGCCCTTTACCTGTATGCGCTTATTTTATCCTCACAACCCCAAGTGAAATTAATCCCACCTTACAAGTGAAGAAATGTTGGCTTACAATTGTTAAGTGAACTTTCCTATAGATATAGCCAAGCTTTGAATCCAAAGGGAACTCAAAGAGAACTTAAGCACTATGGCTATACTTTCCTCTCCTAACCTTCTGCCTTCTCCCTATCCTTTACATATCTAAATACATAACTCTCTCACTGACCATTCTTCTGTACCTCTCAACTTCAACAAAAAGTTACTACTTAAATCTCTTAATTCGTGTAACTGTAAATTTATTCCATTTTCTGTTCTCAGAGTTAAATGACCTAATCAGTGATGTTACATTCTTCAGGCATACGCCCACAAATTTTCAGCTAAATTTAGTTAACCTACTGTTTTCAGAGGACAAGTACCTCTACTAAAACTCAGAAGCTCAATTTTTAAAAGGCGTGGGAGCGGAGGTAATTGATGACAAAGTCTTTAAATATCTGGAAAATCCTGTGGTATCTGATTTCAGACACTGTGAACCCTCCTATTACCACGAATATGTCTCTCTTCACCTCTCAGCTCTGATTCCCTTTTGGGAGCCACCTCCAGCAGGCTCTGAAGTGCCGTTTCATGGTAGCTACCACAGCTCCAGGCTTACATTCTCCTAGCTTAATAACAAAAAGATAAGAGCCTCTTTCTCACTAATTCCCTCAAAGGCCTCAGGATTGCTTCTCAGTGGACCAAATTCACACTAGGGGTTTTAAGTTGCCAACTAAGGGCATGCACTCAGGAGTCAACTTCCTGGGTTTGTCATTTACTATCTTTATGACTTGGTTGAGTTACTGCATTTCTTGTGACTGAGTTTACATCTATAAAATGGAGATTACAACAACCTCTCTTAGGATTATTGAGAGAATTTAAATGAGTTAATAAACCTCGAGCACTTAGAAGAGTGTCTGGTACAGAATAAAAAGCCTCAGTAAAGTGTTAGTTCTTATTAAATGCCCATTCCTGAACCTACATTGACCAGCTAAGTCTGGGAAATGTGCTTTCAACTTTCCTATTCCATACTAAAGATTGTAGAGTATAATTATAGAACTGGAAGCAATTTTAGTGGTTCACTATTAACACGTTTTTTTTCCAAGTCAGAACAAGTTATGTTCAAGCCACTAACCTCACTCTACTTGATGGTGGTGTGGAGAGATACTTGGTTGTCCCCAAAATACGTATTCTTTCATACTCGAATTTTTGCTGTCCACAAGGCTACCCCCAAAAAGACTACATTTCCCAGCTTCCCCTGCAGTAGCCAAGAGCCTATTCTTAATAGGACAAAAGCACATGTGGTTATGTTCATCTTCTGTGAAGTACTCTTAAGAAAGGGTGTTGTCATGCTTCCCTTCATTTTTCCTTCCTGTGAAATAGAATGTGAACAAAAGGGCTGGGACTGGAGAAGCCACCTAGAATCACCAGAAACATCAACCCACATGGTGCTATTGTCCAATTTAGAAAAAGGCCCCCCTTCTTCCAGTGCTGACTCAACCAGTACCGTAGGGTGCTTGATGAGCTGATCATGGGCTTAATTTCAGCCTTTTGACCATGTGCCTTTGTGCAGGACATGACTAGCACAACCAGATGTAGCAGCCTTCTTGGGAATGGTGGTCACACAGGACAGAGCAACAAACAGAAGGTGTCTAAGTCTCTGTCATCATGGAATGCCATGCCAGTCAGCCCCTGGTCCACCTATTTGAATGTTTACTTAAAGGGAAAAAATTTGTGTGTGTGTGTGTGTCTTTTTTCGTGACCGGTAAGGGGATCGCAACACTTGGTGTGGTGTCACCCACACCGCGCTCAGCCAGTGAGCGCACCGGCCATTCCTATATAGGATCCGAACCCGCGGTGGGAGCGTCACTGCGCTCCCAGCGCTGCACTCTACCAAGTGCGCCATGGGCTCAGCCCAAAGGGAAAAATTTTTAAGCAACTGTTATTTCCATTTTTGTCAGTCTAATATAGAAGGCTCATTCACAATTGGGCACCCAATTAATTGAACAATTAATTGGCTATTTTGACTCGTACTCCTTCCTCATCCCAAACTAGATCATATTGCTTTTATTTAGAAACACATTAATCACCCAAAGTGAATACTGCCAATTACCCTCTGCTCGGCATTCTGTGATTTTTCTCTCTTTTCACCACTGGGACCAGAGCTTCAGCCAGGTTTGGGCTAATAATAGTAAAACAATGATTTTTTTTTTTTTTTAAAGAGGCAATTCTCTTAAAAGTTATGTTGGGGGTGGTATCTTCCATGCAAATTTTATGCAAGTCTTCTTGCCTTATTAGGTCATTATAACATCTGTCTGCAAAATTAAGCTTAAATTGGTTAATACAGCCTGCTCTTCGTAAGTAACTCCAATAAAAAGTGTGGAAAGTGGCTTGGATTAGTGGCTGTTTTCTGTACTTAAATTCTGAGTACTGAATTACGGGGTAGTCTTTATCCTCTATTACATCATAAAAGGACTCTATCTAACATGCTGAGAATCCTCAGAATTGAAAATAGGAGTACACAGGATTTTCACATTGATCCCTTTTGACTTGAAAACTTAAAGTCAAGACCACCTTGTAACAGATATTTTCACCTGTTATTTCGGAGATAATGCCAGGAATGAGACACTGAATCTAGATGGCAGTTTTCTCTGTGTTTAATTAGAGACAGGGATTAACTCAAGAGCATTGGTAGGGTCATATGCTCTTCATCAACTGACAGTAATGGAATTATGTCCAGAGAACACTTACTTCATAGCATCTCTGCCCTCAAAACTTTGGAAAATGATCTCAAACTCAAAATACTATTCATTTTTAAAAAATAATTTATATTGGGCCAGCCTGGTGGCGCACTGCTACAGTGCGCGCACTCCCGCCGAGGGTTTGGATCCCACATACAGACTACAGTGCACGCACTCCCGCCGAGGGTTTGGATCCCACATACAGACCGGCTGCTCACTGGCTGAGCGAGGTGGCTACAGTGCGCGCACTCCCGCCGAGGGTTTGGATCCCACATACAGACCGGCCGCTCACTGGCTGAGCGAGGTGCGGACCCAACACCGAGGGTTGCGATCCCGTTGCTGGTCCCGGTCCGGTACGGGCGCGACACTGAGGGTTGCGATCTGTTGCCGGTCACGAAAAAAGACAAAAAGGAAAAAAAAATAATAATAATAATTTATATTATATGATCTCAACACCCCTCAAGTAAGTGCACATATTTTCTTAGTTTGTAGATGTGGAAAAAGGGACAAGGAGCAATGGAATGGACTGTCATGATTATACAGCTAGTTAATGGCAGAGCTAAATCTAATACCCCAATCTTTTAGATATGTGCTTTTTCATCACTCATATTAATTCACTCCTCCATTTCCTGAAATTATTTCTTTGTAGTTTCTTTTCAACCAGTATGATATACCAATCTATCCACATACAGTCTCATAAATTTGACTGCGTGATGTGCCAAGTTGACTGTTTGTTTTGGACTTGGGAGCAGATACCCTGATTATCATCACTACTACAAACAGCTCGCCAGTACACTACCACTCTTCCTAATTGATTCAGCTCCCTTAGGCTGTTGGCTATCAATCTCTTTCATAAGGCTTACTTCACTAGTTAAGAACAACTGCGAAATTTAATTTGCTTGATGCACCAAAACAATACTGTAAACCCACCTTTGATTTTGGCTGACTTGATGATCAGTCTTGAAGCTTTCAGAATAAGCAAAGGACAAATGCAGCATATACTCTTTAAGAATGGCTGCCTGAAGTTATCAGGTTTGGATTTAGGCTTTTACTTCACAGAAGGCCCTTGAAGAATCATATTTGGTTACACTTTGGATGGCCTTTGAGTTTGGATGTGTTGTCCCCCGAAAACTCATGAGGAAATCTGATCCCCAATGTAGCAATGCTGGAAGCTGTTTGAGTCATGGGGGTGGATCCCTCATGAATAGATTAATGCTCTCCCTGGGGGGGTGAGGGTTCTGAGTGAGATCTTGCTCAATTAGTTCCCATGAAAGCTGGTTGTTTAAAAGACCCTGGCACTTCCTCTTTCTCTTGCTTCCTCTCACCATGTGATCTGCTTGTACCCTCCAGCTGCCTGCCGCTTTCCACCATGAGTAGAAGCAGCCTGAGGCCTGTGCCAGATGCAGCTGTCCCAGAATCATAAGCAAAATAAACCTCTGTTCTTTATAAATTACCCAGTCTCAGGTATTTCTGTTATAGCAACACAAACGGACTAATACAGTATTCACAATTTATTAAAGTCTTGCTTAAAGGTAAAAGGTTCATATTATTCTACAGTGTTTGGAATATAATTGGCTCACATATTCTTAGCATTCTATTCACTGTTTTCTATGCAGTAAATTTTGTCTATAAACTGGAGGAAAAATCCAAATGCAACAACATTCACCACAGTCATATCATTTAAGACCAACTGCATTGGCCTCAGATATTCTGTAACCTTTACTTTCTTGATAAAACCAGGAAGCACACATTCCTTTCAAGCTTGTGCACATCTTTTTTGTTCTCCAACTGAACCATTTTATTCCTGGCTTTACACATTGATTGCAAACATTTCTGGTATTGGGCTAACATGTCATTTGGAAAAATCAGTTTAAAGCATTAAAGACGCTTTGGGCCATCTCTGGGTAGTTCTATATAGATAGAAAAATAACCATGACTCTTTACTCACGCATTACCCAAGAAGTTAGAGGGGAAAAAAAAGTAAAGCCAGTACCAGCAGTTGTAAGTCCAATCAGACTTTCCATATCAAGGCTGCTTACTGGGTCTGATAAGATTAGTCCTAGTCAGTCAGGCTCATGTGAATTTCGAAGCACAAGGTACCCCCAAGAGGACTCTCTTCTGGATAGTTAAGCTGCTATGGAATTTTAAACGTCTTACCTGTTCTCATGTCTAACAAATTGTCAGTTGTGATGAATTTGCACAACGTAAAGAAGCTTTTTAGGAAGTTTTTTAAAATGCACAGGTTTCTAACGTGCAAATCCTTCTACAATATACAGAAGTAGCACATAATTTTGAAAATAACATTTACCTCAATTTTTCCTCCATTTTATGACTTAGTTAATAAATCACTTCCATCCAGGAAGCCTTTCCCAACCTCCAATTCAAGCTAGGAGCTCCACTGGAGATGATTCCTCTGCATATACCCTTCTGCTTCTGTTAGACTGTAAGTATTCTTGGGGACCCCTTTATTAGTTTCTGCATTGAGAATGCCTCACACCGAGCTCAAACGGATTCTGGAATGAAACAATGCCTCCTTCTCCTCTGTGAGGCCCCTGAAGTTGTGGAGTCCCTCTCATGAGGATCATTAAATTAAAAGTGGAGACCAATTCTATATTCATTTTACCATTATCTACCTCGAAGATGTCAGACGAAAAAATTGAAAAATCTTTTCACATGTACTGCAGATATCTCAAATAGTGCTCATAAAGTACTGCATAGCTATTACTGAGGAAGGTTATATAAGAGGGTAGACAATGGAAATAAGGGCAGGGTTTGAGAGCAGCATGTCCTTAGGTGGCTGTTTGCTGCCCCTCTCCCCCATAATGAAACACAAACTGAGAACATCTCCAGAAAGTGACGGGAAATTTTGGTGGCATATGGAATAGAGCCCTAAAAAAAATAAATAAATGAAAGAAAAAACTCTTTTTCAGCTCTACCACCTACATTTAGAAGCACCAAGGCTTAGAAAGATAGATTCAATTGTGAAATTGTGAAGAACAAAAAAGAAACAATATCAGAAATGTTCCTTAGAAGTCCCTAAAAAAAATAAATAAATGAAAGAAAAAACTCTTTTTCAGCTCTACCACCTACATTTAGAAGCACCAAGGCTTAGAAAGATTCAATTGTGAAATTGTGAAGAACAAAAAAGAAACAATATCAGAAATGTTCCTTAGAAGTCTCTTTTCTTCAACAGCTCTTTTTCCAAAATGTTCTGTATATAATTATAGTTAACCTGCAATGAGGGGCAATGATACATTTGCAGGCATAATCCCCAAACCTGAAAGGTCACTAAAACTGTATTTCCCCATTCTTCCCTCGCACTATTAACACAGATACGAAAGCAGACTTAAGGAAATTATGACTTATCTGTGAACATATGACAGCTTTAACCAAGAATATTGGCCCTGTTTTGTATTCTAGCCATATGTTCCTACTTTTTCAACAACCTTAAAAAATAAACATTTGAACTATAATCTTCAACAAAGTCCCTCTACATTTGTTGTCAGTCTTAATCACTTTTTGCTTGTTTGCTTAGAACCCTTAGCTCTTAGATGTTGCACCTGGAGATTCTTGCTTACTTTATGATGTAGGTTTATATGCCCTTTAATTGAAAGCAAACCGCCTTAGATAATCCAGTGACAACAATGTTACAAGGTCCACTTTCCGTTAAAAGGCAAATAGAAATATTAGGTTGTTCTCTAAAATGAAGAAAAACATATAAAAATACACTGTAATCTACCGTTTCCTTTATCAGAGGTAAAACTCCAAAGCCTAAAATGCCGTGTGTGTGTGCGCGCGTGCACGTGCGCTTTCTGCCCCCAGCAGGGGGCAATACAAGGGACTGCAGTCCTCAGTGACTAGTCTTTTCTCACTGTATAACATTTCTCTGTGCAAAGAAAGACTTTAGTCATATAGTATGTTAAACTGTTTTACATTCATGTTACTACAATAAGCATATCAACTTTAACCCAAAATTTAGTTTAAAATTTTAATTATTCCATGTTGAAAGCACTTCATTAAAAAACATGTGAAACTGAATATGGAAGAATATCAGGAAGATATACCTCTCTTTAAGCAGTGTTTGCTATTTGTATGTGGAGGTTAAAATGAGTTTGTAGAACGATGGAAGAAAAAGTGACATAAGAGTGTATCGTTAAGGCAATATAATTTTTATAAGATATCTTCACGGTTTTAAATAGCAATATGCCAACTGACCAAAAAGGAAACAGGGCCTATTCTTGCATGACTGTGTGTGGCATGTGAATGGTGACCCCTGGAGTTGTTACAGTGTGCAGACTGCCCGGAAGACTCTGGGGTTGCATGCACAGCCTGACTGGAGCTCTGCATACACCAATGCAAAGGACACTTAAAAAAAAAAAAAAGGGCAAAATAGTTACTGCTGATGGAATTGTCAATACAATAAAAATTCAAACTTAGCACTACCTCCTAAAAACTGAGACATTTCATTTATTATCAAAACTGTTACACTATGGGGAGACAGACTGGAAATATTCTTCCAAGCAACTAACGACTGTTTTCAAATACCGTCATGTTACACTTAACGATGGGAATACATTCTAAGAAGTGCAATTTCTTCACATTGTGAACATCAGAGTGTACCTGCACAGACCTAGATGGTATTGCCTGTTACACACCTAGACTATATGGTACAGCCTATTGCACCGACCATAATGTTATATGTTGCCCATCCTTGACCCAAATGTCATTATGTGGCGCCTGACTACAATCAGAGCAGGAAAAGTTTTTAAGGTTAAATAGTCACACACATATTAAATGAAGGAATACTTCTCTGGGATTATTATCATCCACCCATATTTCTTTGGTTTTTGAGAAAAACTAATAAGCCTCCAGCTTTCTTTCTGGCTAAATAAAAGACACTAGACAAATGGGTTCCATTCTTGACCCCACCAAACAGCATTTACTAGCCAAATATGCACTGTCTGGTACGCACATAGAGAGACTAAAAATATGGTTTTATTTTGAGTAAGCATTATACAAATGTAAAGATGTAAAAGTTTGCCTGGTATTTCATAGGGCTGCTGCTCTGCCTCCAACAATTAGATTGCATATAGCTGTAAGATCAGATTTGTAGCATTACCAATTTTTCTACCAAGGTGCAAAAAAACCCAATATAAACTGAAAACAAAACAAAACAAGCAATGTCTCCTTTATATTTGGTCATGTTGATATTCAACATGATAGCATGTCACTAAGCAAATCACTCAAACTACAGTTGGGAGACACTTGCTAAACACTATGATTCTGAGAACAAGGAATTTAATGGTAGTGCAAACCTATCTGTTCACTGCCCTCAAAACAGAACAGAAAAAAAATTTAAAAATTTAAAAAAGAGGACCCCGTCTTCTCATGGATTAAAAAGTCACTGAATTTTTTTTAAAATGGGAAAGCAGTTTCAGAATAAGAAAATATTAATATAGTTATGGTGTATATCATATGCCCTACTTCAACCCTGTCCCACCAGAGTGTGAAAAGTGAATAAAGACAGCAACATTTTTTAAGAAGTTAACTTATATTAAAAATATTTTGTATATAAACAATTTTACTACAAAGTAGTATTTCAATACAAAGCAGTTCAAATATTAACTGTTCTTTAAACTGTTAAACTTTATTATAAATTAAAATTTCTTTACAAAAAAATTGCACATAATATTTGACCACTCTTAGGTTCTGATGCACTGGCATTTGCAATAGTTTCTTTAATCTTCAAGTTAAACAGTCTCGTCAAGGAGTCCAGAACGTAGAAAGGGCAATAAACAACCCTCTTAGAACATTCAAGTGCAACTAGCAGACTTGTGGCCATGGCAGTTACACTTTCCTTAAGATGGACTGCTTAAGTTTTAAATCCTGAAATGAAGAATCTCAAAAGATTTAAAAAGAAGAACTAAAAAAGACTGCCTGCTTTTTTACTGTAAACACAGCCCTGGAAACAAGAATCTCTCAGGCATCAGAGAGTGTCAAGTGAATCAGGAATAACACAACATAAAGGAACGGGGAAAGTAAAAAAACAAAAACAAAAACAAAGCAAAATCAAAATAAATGTCAGTCACTTTGAGGAACTATACTTACGTACATGATGTTATGAGAATCTGGCAGGGCCTAGAAGCAGGCCAAACAGGAAGTTCATTTATCCAACCGAAGAGGACCATGTTCATTGCTTCCGGTTTTGAGGACAGGATATTGTACGGGATTTGATATGATCAATAATGCTTGTCTGCCTTACACAGACCTTAGCCAGGGACCAGCCTAATCTTGAAGAATCATTCAAATAATTTTGGCAATTATTATAAGGACTTAGAACTGACTGCACCCAGTGTTCAGTGATTCTTGCTTTCTGTTTTGTTACTGTTTAAATTTAAGAGCTCATTTAGGCTGACTCCAATCTCTTGGCACTTGGAAACTAGTTTTCTCAGGTTATCAGTTTTACCTCCTTCTGATGCTTCAAACAAGAGTTGCTGTAAAAGACAGGGAAGCATAGAAGTAAGACTTAGCTAGAGTTTGAGCATTACCACATCAATGGATATGGCACATGCAGAAAATTTATAGGAAAACATCAAGATAAAATAAAAGATAAAAAGCATTACATCTTTCCACAGTGATGCACAAAGAGGTAACTTCTGTAAGGCTCTCTGATATGAACGATGGACCTATAAGATAGATATACACACAGTTTCATCAGACGACATGATGAAAAACACCTTCAAAATCCTATCTGCTTAAAGAATGGTACTTCACAATACAAGAACATTCAACATAAAATGATTACATTGGGTTTTGGAGTTTCCAAACATTTAGAGATCTTGGAACGTTAACTTCTATGCTTTAATCCTTTTAAATTGAGAAGTCAACAAAAAGGACAGAATAGTTTTTTTAAAAAGTGACCCATCTGATATTCAATCATGGCTTACCTCTCTTTGTCCCTTTAGAACAATCTCAGCAGCAATGGCTCTAAGGGGAAAAAAAAAAAAAAGGAATACAGAAAAGGAAAAAGAAAAATTTATATATCTTTGAACAAAATGAAATACCACCACTGGCAGAATATTGACTGTGGGAATCTGAGTACAAAACTTCCTGAAAGTAACAGGCTAAACTTCCAAGGAGGGTAACCTACAGTAAAAAAGAAAAATTCAACAATTTTTATCAACTTTACAAGAAAAACCAGACCAGTGTTTTGAACATAAATAAAGTTCATGAAAAAAAAAAATACTTATAATTACTAGTTAAAAACACTTGGCACTAACATCTTTAAAAGAAAGAAGAAATCAAACTATAATGCAGGGGGGAACCCCACATTTTAAGAGATGGTCTTAAAATGTCTATGACAGTATTGTTATCTAAATGTNAAATGGGAAAGCAGTTTCAGAATAAGAAAATATTAATATAGTTATGGTGTATATCATATGCCCTACTTCAACCCTGTCCCACCAGAGTGTGAAAAGTGAATAAAGACAGCAACATTTTTTAAGAAGTTAACTTATATTAAAAATATTTTGTATATAAACAATTTTACTACAAAGTAGTATTTCAATACAAAGCAGTTCAAATATTAACTGTTCTTTAAACTGTTAAACTTTATTATAAATTAAAATTTCTTTACAAAAAAATTGCACATAATATTTGACCACTCTTAGGTTCTGATGCACTGGCATTTGCAATAGTTTCTTTAATCTTCAAGTTAAACAGTCTCGTCAAGGAGTCCAGAACGTAGAAAGGGCAATAAACAACCCTCTTAGAACATTCAAGTGCAACTAGCAGACTTGTGGCCATGGCAGTTACACTTTCCTTAAGATGGACTGCTTAAGTTTTAAATCCTGAAATGAAGAATCTCAAAAGATTTAAAAAGAAGAACTAAAAAAGACTGCCTGCTTTTTTACTGTAAACACAGCCCTGGAAACAAGAATCTCTCAGGCATCAGAGAGTGTCAAGTGAATCAGGAATAACACAACATAAAGGAACGGGGAAAGTAAAAAAACAAAAACAAAAACAAAGCAAAATCAAAATAAATGTCAGTCACTTTGAGGAACTATACTTACGTACATGATGTTATGAGAATCTGGCAGGGCCTAGAAGCAGGCCAAACAGGAAGTTCATTTATCCAACCGAAGAGGACCATGTTCATTGCTTCCGGTTTTGAGGACAGGATATTGTACGGGATTTGATATGATCAATAATGCTTGTCTGCCTTACACAGACCTTAGCCAGGGACCAGCCTAATCTTGAAGAATCATTCAAATAATTTTGGCAATTATTATAAGGACTTAGAACTGACTGCACCCAGTGTTCAGTGATTCTTGCTTTCTGTTTTGTTACTGTTTAAATTTAAGAGCTCATTTAGGCTGACTCCAATCTCTTGGCACTTGGAAACTAGTTTTCTCAGGTTATCAGTTTTACCTCCTTCTGATGCTTCAAACAAGAGTTGCTGTAAAAGACAGGGAAGCATAGAAGTAAGACTTAGCTAGAGTTTGAGCATTACCACATCAATGGATATGGCACATGCAGAAAATTTATAGGAAAACATCAAGATAAAATAAAAGATAAAAAGCATTACATCTTTCCACAGTGATGCACAAAGAGGTAACTTCTGTAAGGCTCTCTGATATGAACGATGGACCTATAAGATAGATATACACACAGTTTCATCAGACGACATGATGAAAAACACCTTCAAAATCCTATCTGCTTAAAGAATGGTACTTCACAATACAAGAACATTCAACATAAAATGATTACATTGGGTTTTGGAGTTTCCAAACATTTAGAGATCTTGGAACGTTAACTTCTATGCTTTAATCCTTTTAAATTGAGAAGTCAACAAAAAGGACAGAATAGTTTTTTTAAAAAGTGACCCATCTGATATTCAATCATGGCTTACCTCTCTTTGTCCCTTTAGAACAATCTCAGCAGCAATGGCTCTAAGGGGAAAAAAAAAAAAAAGGAATACAGAAAAGGAAAAAGAAAAATTTATATATCTTTGAACAAAATGAAATACCACCACTGGCAGAATATTGACTGTGGGAATCTGAGTACAAAACTTCCTGAAAGTAACAGGCTAAACTTCCAAGGAGGGTAACCTACAGTAAAAAAGAAAAATTCAACAATTTTTATCAACTTTACAAGAAAAACCAGACCAGTGTTTTGAACATAAATAAAGTTCATGAAAAAAAAATACTTATAATTACTAGTTAAAAACACTTGGCACTAACATCTTTAAAAGAAAGAAGAAATCAAACTATAATGCAGGCTCAACTTTACAAGAAAAACCAGACCAGTGTTTTGAACATAAATAAAGTTCATGAAAAAAAAAAATACTTATAATTACTAGTTAAAAACACTTGGCACTAACATCTTTAAAAGAAAGAAGAAATCAAACTATAATGCAGGCGGGAACCCCACATTTTAAGAGATGGTCTTAAAATGTCTATGACAGTATTGTTATCTAAATGTTCTCCTTCCAAGAAACTTAAACATCTATCCATTTTGCTTTTAGAGGCAATTGTTAATGACCACTCACTCTCAGTACCTAACCCTAGCAAATGCAAAAAACAAATCTAAATTAGTGTAGAGATATGTCCAGGAAAAAAAAAAGTGTCATTTCAGATTTACCTGTCTGGAGCAAACCTTATAAATAAAAACAATAGCTATAAAAACATGTACATGATTGTTGCATTACATTTTCCAGGTGGCCAGGCATGTTGGGATATTATATGTAAACATCTTGGCTTGAAGTTTCAGAATCTGAACATTGCTTTCTTCCCATTCATGTTGAAGTAGCCTGTAAAGCACATTCAGGAAAATGAACAAAAGCATTGCAAGTGTAGGAAACCTGAAATGTGCTCTATGAGCACATTTGATGAGGTAAAAATTTGGATCAGTTAAATTCCATCAAGGCTATTCAGCAAAATTTGCAGAATGCCTCTTACAAAAATTACACTGAGACAAGAATGTGCAAACTGACAAGAGATCCAGTCAAGATCTATGCTTATATTCAAAAAACTAAAATAAGGCCCATGTATTCCTATAGGATACTAAAGCATTCTCCCCAAATAACACTCTCCCCCACCTGAAATTTTTAAAAAGTAATGCAATTTTCTGTATTTTTGTTTCTTAGAGTATGCCTGATCTTGAATGTTTCTTCAACTAAAATGTAAGCACAGTAACTAATTATTATGTTCTCTATTCTCCTGAGGAGTGACAGGAATGACCTCAAGACAATATATATCAAAACACAGAAATGGAGATTTACCAACAGAACTGACAATCAAACTGCCTATATTCTAAAATTCCTATCATAATAGAAACTAGTTGAAACATGACCACATTTTCTATTTCACATGTTTTATCAAAGGTGATATTTCATAATCCAAATTTCTAATATCAGAAATTTGAATTATGAAACATCCTTCTGCAGATTAGCATGCTTGCTAAGAAATTTAAATATAAAACACCAGTAGTATTATTTGTCACAACCTTAGGCCTGTGAATTTTTTTCAAACTCTTACACTATTTCTCCACATATGCTAAGTGTAATGCAAATACTTCAAAACACAAGGGAATGTTTGATAAATACATTAGGCATCTTATGATCCATAAAGCAAACTTACAATATAAGATGCAACTGATGCAGTGGGAATGACTGCACAAATGGAAGCCAAAGCATTAGTGTACAGGGTACCTAATACATTAGGCATCTTATGATCCATAAAGCAAACTTACAATATAAGATGCAACTGATGCAGAGGGAATGACTGCACAAATGGAAGCCAAAGCATTAGTGTACAGGGTACCTTTTTTTAATTAAAAGGTACAATTCTTAAGAGTGAAAATGGGCTTACTCTACCAGAGCAGAGAAATTACTAAGAAATGCTCATGAATATCCTTTTAATTGAACGAATAAAATCCCTAACATCAGTGCTTCTCAAATGTGGTTTGAGAGCTCAAATTCAGGAATCTACATTTTAAATGAGCATGCATCTCAGGAGATTCTAACGCATGCTAATATTAGACAGCAACTGACCTATGTGAAAATATGAAAACCTCTTAAGTTATACTTCCCTGCCATGTAAAACGTGGTTACTGCTTATAACCACATTCTAAGGATGGACACATGCTTAGGGAACTCACATGAACTTAACCTGAATTATTTGCCCCCTTATAATCTGCAGTTGTTCAAAACAAGATTTTCATACTGACTTTTATATGAATAGCTAAACACTGCTTAAGAACTGTAAAATTATAATAGTATATATCAATGAGGAAACAGTGGAAAAACAGACTGCTCTTATCAAGTTTTCAAGAATAATTTTATATGAAGAGCCTATCTATTGAGCTGAGGACCAAAAGAAATTTATTTTTTCTTACCTCAGTGCAAGTCCAGAATTAGTTGGCATAACTGAGCAAAACCGTTCCAAGGTTTTGGAATGCTGGGTCTTTGGAACACAGCTCAAATAAAAGAAAATTACCTGTAAAGGTTGAGGGGGAGGAAAAATGAATGCAACCAAAACATGAAACCCAATTACCTATGTGTTTTAATGAGAAAACCAAAATGGTCTTTAAGATATGAATGTATAAATTATAATAATGTATGATACTGTGAGTTACAGTTCCTACCATTAATTATATTAGTAACTTTTCAAATATGAATTAGGAAATATGGTCTAGTGATGAGAGCCATTGACAGAACACTGACAAGAAGCCAGGAGTCCGGGTTTTCATTCCTCAATCTACCTTTACTTGCTGTATAGCTGGGCAAGTCATAGGGCTAATAATACCTGCCACATCTTGCTCATGGAATGCTCGTGTGTAAATGACTTAATGTCCATAAAGTGGTTTGAGATCCTGGGATAAAGAATGGCATAGAAGTACAAAGCATAATAATTGGTTATCCCGATTAGCAACAAAACCACTCTACCAAAAAACAAAAAAACAAAAAACCACACATATATGTTTTTGTATGCAATGAGCTTTAGTAGGAGGAGCTGTTAGCCTACACTGTGCTGACTCGTAAGGGGTCTCCAAAAAGAAAAAAAAAAACCCTTTGCTTCATTATCTATAATAAGATAACCTAACAAGTACATCATTAATCAGATTCTTCTCTTAAAATTCTAAACACACCTGATTTCAGCTTTCTTATGCCCTGTGTATAGCTATATTTGCTTAATATTAACAAAAAGAGTAGTTATAATGTATAATTTTAAAGTTAAAGAACTTTTCATTCAGTACAATTTTTAATTACTGAAGCAAAACATCATGAATATTATCACAATAGAATTCTTCCCTTGATCTTCTTTAATATGTATTAAACTTTAACGTCCTTTCGATTTTCCTTCAATGTTAAATTTCCTTAAATATAACATATCAATATGCACGTTTTATCTTAACTAAGCCTTCCAGGGATCTGTTCCTAAACTTTGAAGAGATAAGAAACATGATCAAGAATAATAATGAATGCTAGGACAGTGATCCTAGGTAAAGCTCTCAATATAAAATAGTTTTACTGTCATTTTTAAAGTTCCTTTGTTTTATACAAACATCCAAAGACAAAAAGTTTTAAGTTCTTACCCTATTATGAAATTCATAGTTGGACCAGTAATCAGCACTGCTAAAAGGAATAGGGTATCGGGCAGGGACTGTAACCAAACATCTATTCACTAAATCAGTAAAAAATTTGAATTCTTGGACTTTGTTTCTGGATCCAGCAGCTCTATTATTGGCAAAGACAAGATAACTGCCAAAAGAAAAATATTATAATTTAGAATAATTAAGCCAGTAATTCTCTCGCCAAGAAAGCCGATCACCCCTTTTCCCCACCATATCCCCATTCCAAAATCTCATTCTTATTAAGAGAAACTAAACTTACTCCATCCAAATCTTCTGTACTATATCAGATCTCATGGCCACCCCTAATGCTGCCTCATAAGCCTCCACTGTCTCTTTAATACTTGATTGAAGCGGATGACAAAGGCTGTTTAAAAAATGAAGGAACAGATGTATGTCTACAGTTCATTTCCATTAGGTAAAGGAATGACCAAGTATATTTTAAACATTACAGACATAACAATGGAATCCTTCTTTTGAACTTTCTTCTTCAGTATGTATTAAACCTCAGCATCTCTTCAATTTTGCTTCAATGACTTTAACATCAAGTTAATTTTAACACAGCATAATTCAGTAATAAATAGCAAACGCAGGCCTAATATGTAACATTTCTCTCCACAGTGGATAATGTCTCACCAGTAAATCAGCCACAAATAAGGAACTTGGTGGTTAAACATGTCATCATCAAAATTCTCTTTACATAAATGGGCTGGAATGTCAAGTGGACCTGGGATATTTAAGAGATACCTGAAAAAAAAAACCCCAAATATTGTTTGAAATTATGCCTATACACACACAGACTACAAATATTTTTTTTTTAAATCCTGAGTTTCTTTTCTTTTCTTTTTGATGAGAGCCATTGACAGAACACTGACAAGAAGCCAGGAGTCCGGGTTTTCATTCCTCAATCTACCTTTACTTGCTGTATAGCTGGGCAAGTCATAGGGCTAATAATACCTGCCACATCTTGATCGCAACCCTCGGTGTTGCTCCTGCCCCTCGCTCAGCCAGTGAGCGGGAACCGGTCCGTACGTGGGATCTGAACCCTCAGCAGGAGCGCCACCGCGCTCCCAAGCGGCGCACTGCAGCAGTGCGCCACCGGGCCGGCCCCTGAGTTTCAACTTAAATTTCATTAAAA
>NW_007727400.1:322967-323915 GCF_000696425.1 Galeopterus variegatus
TCCCAATGTAGTTGAATATGTGTGTGTATAATAATTTCCAGCATCTTCAAGAACAATATTTTAAAAGGAAATACACTGATCTCAAAAATGACAATTTAAATGACTACAGTAGGGGGAAAAAAATGACAATCAAATACAATTATTTACCTTGGATTTTAAAACGACTGCAAAGGAACAAGTTTTAATGAATTAGACAGGCTGTATGGGGGGCAAACACAAAAAAGGGCAAGAAATAGGACATCTAGAAGTCAGTTTATCATCCTGTCTTTGCTATAACTAGCTACATTACCATGAGTTAATCACCTAAGTTCTAAGGATATTAGTTTCCTCAACTGAAAACTCAGGTGGATCAGAAGAGATGATTTCAAATCTAATCTATAAGACTCTCTATGAGGGTACTTTAAAAAGTTCATGGAAAAACAGAATTGAACAACAATACGAATCTTTCCATGAACTTTTTGAAATACTCTCCTATAATTCCTAGGCTAATTTCAATAAAGTTAGTTCATTTTACAGAAGTGAATGAAAGGTCAATTTACTGAACTGAAATAAAATCCCCAAGTTAACTTTTTCTGGCTATCCACTTAATTTTTAAATTGATTTAAAACACATGAAAATTACCTAATCTAGTTCTTTCTGCCTGCCATCTTTAAACTAAATGTCACATTGAAAGAGAGCTGACAAAATTCAACTCCACATAAATATTACAGTGCTAAATATTTTGCTTTACAATTTCCACACATAAAATATAAGAGGTATTTTAAAACCTATTAAGAGCACTGATTTTTCCTATTAATAAACTTTGGTTAACTTTATAAATTTAAAAAACTTATATCAATATACAATAAGCATGGCAAGGCCAAAAATTATCTCATCTACTGCCATTCTCCTAACTCAAAAAAGATTTCCTAAATTAACAAAAATGTACAATCTTTTTGTAAACAAGGG
>NW_007727400.1:325064-348254 GCF_000696425.1 Galeopterus variegatus
TATTAATTTGCATTTAAAATTATTTCATACAGGGCCGGCCCGGTGGCGCACTGGATAGTGCACCGTTTGGGAAGCGTGGCGGCGCTCCTGCCCGAGGGTTCGGATCCCACATACAGACCGGTTCCCGCTCACTGGCTGAGCGAGGCGCGGGAGCAACACCGAGGGTTGCAATCCCGTTGCCGGTCCCCGGTCCGGTACGGGGGCAACACTGAGGGTTGCGATCCGTTGCCAGACACGGAAAAAGACAAAAAAAAAAAAAAAAATTATTTCATACAGTATGCACTCCTCTTTTCTGGCTTATTTCACTTAGCATAACTATTTTGAAATTCATCCATACTGTAGCATATATCAAGAATGTATTTCGTTTTATCACTAACAAGTATTTTTGTTTATACATTCACCTGTGACGGATATTGGAATATTTCCAGTCTGGGGCTAATACAAATAAATCTGATATGAACATTTACCAAAAAAAAAAAAAAAAAAAAAAAAAGAATAAAATTACTTCATTTGTAATTACTTGTAAAATATTAATCTGGATGTCACATAGCAGACAGAATTTCAGAAAAGGTGCTAAAATCTCTATGTCAATAAACTGGCTACCATGAAAGGACAGATATTCTCAAGTCTAAGAAAGAATGGTGATCCCTGAATCTCAAATTAAACTGCCATGTTCACAAAAAATTTGCAGGTAGATGAATCACTTACTTAACAAAATTTGGGTTATTTAAAAAAATTTTTTTATATAACTGCTATACTGGGAGTGTGGGGTAGGGGTGTGGGGAGGGGGTAGGAAGGGAGCACCTAGGAAAAGAAAAACACCTGCAAGCATTCAGCTTGCCATCACTACACCAAGGTTTTATTTCTACTTATCAGCATTTTCCACAAATTTTAAAAGAGTTATTCAGCTGTCTTCCCTCTCTCAGTTCTTCCTAACATAAAACCACATAAAATAATAGAGTATGACATATTTTCATTTTTCATATTTTCATGCCTTACTTATGATCAGCAAACTATGCATATTTTTGTAAATAAAGTTTTACTTGGACACAGCCATGCCCATTCATTTACATACTGTCTATGGCTGCTTTCTCAGTACAACAACATAGCCGAATAGTAGAGATAGACCACATGGCCTGCAAGCCTAAAATATTTACTTTCTGGCTCTTAAGAATAAAAGCTTACTGAACCCTACAGACAGATGAGGAAGAGGAAGGGAAGAGAACTTTAAAAGCCTCCCTCCCAAAACAATTCTTCATGATCTGCTATGGCCTCTTACTGCTGTAACAAGAACTCTCATCAAAGCAAACAAAGATGGTAAATACAGAGCTCTATTTGAGCTGCTGAGAAACTGATGGCTGAGAAAAGAATCTTCTAAAACTTCCTACTCAACAACATTTCAGAGACTAGAGCAGTTCTCTTTAAAATTAACTTTAAAAGGGTTGGCCAGTTAGCTCAGTTGGTTAGAGCATGGTGCTGATAACATCAAGTTCCAGGGTTTGATCCCTGTGGCCAGCCACAAAACAAAAAAGTAAATAAAAAAGAAAAAAGCATATTATATTTACATCTACCTTTGATCACCAAATAAATTGAAACCCATTTTTTCAAAATCACTAAGATTATCTCAGGATAATTAGTTGCTAAAGTATTAAGTGCTAAAATTAACAATAACAATAAAGTAAAAGAATGAGTTACTATAATATTATTATAAGCCTTGCTTTGTATAGTGCCTTTAATCCAAAGAATGTTAAAGCATTTTACATTTTGCTTCCATTTTTTATTATTCTATTTATTCTACTGCCTTCAACAGTTCTGTTAAGTGGGCGTTCAAGTATAAAAATCAGTCTAAAATGTAATCGGTCCACAAAAGATTGTAATCTTTCCACTGAACTGTACTAATTCTTATTCCTCTACAGATGAAGAGTTGTGCAACTTGGGCTGGCCCGGTGGCACACTGCTACAGTGCGCCGCTTGGGAAGCGCGGTGGCGCTCCCGCCGAGGGTTCGGATCCCACATACAGACCGGTTCCCGCTCACTGGCTGAGCGAGGGGCGGGAGCAACACCGAGGGTTGCGATCCCGTGGCTGGTCCCAGTCCGGTACGGGCGCGACACTGAGTGTTGCGATCCGTTGCCGGTCACGGAAAAAAAAAAAAAAAAAAAAAGGAAGAAGAGTTGTGCAACTTACCGAAACAGATCCAGGTTGCTATACTTCTCAAACCCAGGTTTAAAGAAGGATGCAATAAATTTCCGCAAAAATGGAAGAAGATTATCGCCTTGATTCTATTTTAAAAAGAGGGAGGGGGTATAAATCAGGCTTACACTGTTTAATTAAAATGTTACAAGGAACTGTAATTGTTGTCTTCTTCCCTCTCCCCCAGTTTATTTGTGTATTTATTTATTTTTAGCTCCCACAAATAAGTGAGAACATGTGACATTTCTCTTTCTGTGCCTGACTCGTTTCACTTAATATAATTCTCTCTTGATCTATCCATGTTGTTGCAAATGGCAGTATTTCATTCCTTTTTATACCAGAGTAGTATTCCATTGTGTAGATATACCACATTTTCCATATCCACTCATCACAACAACAATTACAATTCCTTGAAGTTGATACAACAAGCAAACAGATATGAGGTTGTTGGGAGGGAGAGGGGAGAGGAAGGTGGAAGGGAGGTTTCGGTAATGGGCCACAATAATCAACCACATTGTATACTGACAAAATAAAATAAAATTTAAAAAAAATTAAAAAATAAAATATAAATAAAAGGCAAATCGGAGATTTGAAACATGTGCTTTTAAAAAAAAGTACAAGGGAGGAAAAAGTCTTAAAAAAAAACCCACTGATTAGATGAAGTTTATTGGGTGAGTAGAAGGTGGGGGTAAATTTGAGGCACATTCCAATAACTCCTAATCTCTGAATTAAATTCAACTAACTATTAAATAATATGACCACAGGCTCAAACTTCATTCACCAATTATCTATGTGTCTCTCACATGTTTGGCACTGTAGTACATTTGGGGGCTGTAAATATGAGTAAGAAGGCATGGTCCCAGCCCTCAAGTAGTTCTTGGTATAGTATATAAAAAAGTACATATAAACAAAATTACAAAGTATTGTAATAAGTGTAATGATAGAACTATGGCAGAGAAGAAGGAATACCTAACACAGTTTGCAAAAAGCAAAAGGACCAGGGAATGCTTCCTGGAAAGGCTGATAAGAAAAACATCATATTTGAGTCATTTTTTTACCTGCAAGATGAAGAATTTGCACATATGATAAAAAACCTCTGCATTCTGAGGATTTTCTTCAAATGCAGCAAGCCACACTGCTCTGGCTTTGTCATGCTGATTTGTTTGTAAATACAAAGCTACAAGGGCTTCCAACAACTGGCAGTTCATGGGACATGATTCCAATAAACATTTACAAAGCTCCACTGCAGCCTCATACCTTAACAAGAAAAAAATGGCTATACACGTGAAAAGATCGATTTTTAACACAAGGTTAGCTGCTTGCCAATTAAGTTTTACCTCTCTAGGAGCTGGTGCAGAGCGATCATGTTTGTGTAAAGTGGAAGGCAGAGCTCTATTCTTTCCTCAACAGTAAGGCTTTCATCTGTGCAAGCTTTCACAGCATCTATCCAAAAGCATCACAACAACAGAAATCAAACATGAAATGAATTATCTGACTATTTTATTTAGTCTCTAAGAGACCAATGGGAAAAGATGGCCTATCTCATCTTATTCATCTTTACTGAACTCCTGGCTTTTACACAAAGGAGGTATTTCAGATATCTCCAAACTCCTGAAATCCAAATCCAAGTGAGAGTAACCTCACTTTTCTGATAAGAATAAAACCATCCCATCTGAGTTCTTGCATTTATCAATGTTTTCGCTTAAATAAGTATCTTTGCAATTATCCTAAATTCCTTACAATTCATCTCAAAAAAAAAAACACAGAGCAAATTATTTTTCCATCTTTCCCTTACAACTTCAAAGGGGTCTTGCTCTGTTGCTCCATAGCCATTTAAATGTCTCCCCCTAAACTAGATCCTTTCCTTTACTTCTTCAAAATACACTTTTCCCCTTGTAAAGAGTCCTTTACTTGATCATGCTGCTTCTTATAGAATGATACAATGTTTTACATTGCACAACTGCCACCATTTCCTCCTTGCCCAAGGTAGTATGATTCCCAGATTGGTGGAGTTAAAAGTGAATGTCATTATTCTGAAACTGCATTTTTGAAGTTCACTTACAAGGATTCATAACTAATCAAACTTAAAAGCTCCCCTCTATCCTCATTTTATTTAATTAGTATTTGACAATGCTCTTCCATTCTTTTTCATTTCTTCTTGCCTCTGCTTCCAAGAGACTGTTTCTGTTTCCTCTCAGTCTCATTCACTGACTCTTTTACCCCTTGCTGCTATGCTCTTAAATCTCATTTCCTCAGAGAAAATATCGCATAGCTTCAACCACTAAATAATTTACTTTGAGGGCACATTAAAAACTATAAAGCACTTTGCAATACAAAAACTTCTTTGTTAAGAACTCTCAAATCCACTTATCTATCCATAATTGTCCACTTAAGGTCCACTTCCTTATTACTTTCTGCCAACAATCATTTCCATTTGTATGACCAAATTACCATTCATAAATACGACTAGCACTACCAAAATCAAGTCTTTCCAACTTACCAGTTTTCTATTAATGACATTTCCTTTTCCCAATCTCAAAATCCTAAAATCTTCTTTGATTATTCCTTCTCCCTTTCCCTGACATTTAATCTGTCCCCCACATTTCTATGTGGTAACTTAAAATGCACCTAACATATACTCTCTTTCCCATGCTTTTCTTATGCCAGTATGGCTATCAGCTTCTGGTTGGTTTTCCTGCCTTTGGTATAATTTCTCTTCAAGTACACTATCTCTCTCTAAAAGAACCCCTACTGCCATCAAGTTTACCACACTTTCAGAGTTCTTGAAAATCTGGCATCATTCCACTTACCAAGCTTAATCCCTACCACTGTACAGCACAGAATTCTTATTTTGATAAGAACTCTCTCTTCTTCCAATCCCCCTTTCAAATCCATTGCACAAATTCCTATCTACTTGTTCCTTTTTGTTTACTTAGCTCCTCTAATAGGAATGTCCATTCTTCTCCTTCACTTCTTCATTGGATTATTCAACAAGTATTTACTAAGCACTTAATACATTGCCAGACTTCATTATAGTCCCTTGGGAAACAGAGAGATAAATAAGACAAGGGTCCCCCATCTTGGAGGAAGCCCACTATGTCACATCATAGCTGTTATTCAAGGTCCAGCTACAAGTCCCAAATCTTATATGAAGATTTCCTTGATCATGCCAACCTACAATTATCTCTTCCCTTTGGATTCATGGCTTATACCAAATAATTCTATAAATCACAGATCCTAGTATCTTCTGAGGCATACAATTTAAACTACATACTAATACACAGTTATTCAGTCTTGTATGTTTAATAATTTTGTCAAATGTATAGATTTTATCTTCTTACTAGGCTATATACTTCTTTTTAGGAAGTAACAGGCTTTGTGCCTTATGCTTGTTCCATAGCAGATACATCATTCAGTATATAATAGCAATCAAACTCACTGCTTGATGAAGAAAGTATTTAGTTGAAAAGAAAACACATATCCTTTTAAACTTCTACTTTAATGAGTTGCTAAAAAAAGAAGTACCTAGTTCTTTGATTCAATCAACTCATCAAACTTGTACTATCTACCTTATGTAAATATTTAGCTGGTATTCCTTGCCATAATCAGAAAAATAAATTACATAACATAGTACAATTAAACACATATCCTTTTAAACTTCTACTTTAATGAGTTGCTAAAAAAAGAAGTACCTAGTTCTTTGATTCAATCAACTCATCAAACTTGTACTATCTACCTTATGTAAATATTTAGCTGGTATTCCTTGCCATAATCAGAAAAATAAATTACATAACATAGTACAATTCCTGGTTTTTACAGATGCCAACTTCATCTTCTCTTATTCACTCATTAATCTTTTAAGCATTTACATAATAATTTGTGAAACTACAACTTGCAATATGTAGATATAAATTTGTTCCACTTAATTATAAAGAATCATAATAATGGGTAAGCTGATGTTCTAAACATTGATGTCATAACAGTTCATATTATAATTTATAAACATTTATCCTTACCTTCAAAAACTGCTAACAACACGTCAGGATTAGTCTTTACATCTTGAACTGCTTGCCATGGCATTACAAATGATTCTGTGTTAACAATTCTTGAAGGATTGGCATTAGATGGATCGTAAAATTTTGAAGGGAGAATGTTGAATTCAATAAGATGTATGTAGGCCAGCCATGCCAAACATCGATCACTTGTTTTAAGGTATTCAGCTATTATTCCACCATTAGGTGATTTCAATGCATTCTAGGAAAAATGAAAAATAATCTAAATGTGTTTAAAAAATGACTCCTACTTCGAATGTCCTCATCACAAAAACAGATTGTTTTGTAATGATGAATTAGATATTTACCCTAATTTTATAATCCACATTGTATACATGTATTGATATTCAACTCTGTACCCCACAAATACATATAATTAATGTTTCCATTAAAAAAAAAGTGACTACTACTCATAATAATATTCAAACATAAAGGTAAAGAAGAACAAAAGTGTTATATTTCTTTGGAGTGATTCTTAAATACCTAAGTGAAAATTTGATAGTAACCAATATTTTTTACAAAAAACTCTTTAGAGATGTGGGTACCAGATTAACATAGTTTTTACTATGCTAAAGTTTGTAATGTAAAATCCAGGTTGACAGTGATGAGGATAAGAAAAAAAAAATTTATAACATAATTAATAAAAAATGATCAAATTTATTTGTACATTTTAAATGTCCTGATACTTAAAACCTACTTAAGATAAAGACAAAACAGTAAAAAAGTATATAAACCCCACAACCATATAGAAGATTTTCATTATGGACTGATTTTTTTTCTCTTATGGTTTTGAATAATGAACTTTATTTGGTTGGTAATTAACATAAAATATTTTCACTTAAACCTTATAAAAACTGTAGAGAAGATATTATCCCCACCAGCAAATGAGAAAATAAAGTCATAAACTTACTCAATGTAATACAATTTACTAGTAAGTGGCAAAACAAGGTTTCCAATCCAAAGCCTGTGCTCTCACCATTTAAAAATGCTACCTATAACGTAGAGCTTTTAAACATTTTCTACAAAATACAATTAAATGCTTCAACAAATGTTTACCTGTAAAATTGCAAGTGCACTTTGGCATCTTCCAGTAAATATGTGCAGCTGAACTCTAAACAAAAGAGCCTCTAAAAGCTGAAAGGACAGAATATCTGATGTTTCTTGCTTGGCTGCTCCCATCAGAAACTCCACCATTCTCTCACATACGTAATCCTTTTCTTCAAAGGTGCTTTCTAGGTGTAGAAACTGCCCAAAGGGGTTTCATATAATTAATCCTTCTTTATAAGAATAAACTAAAACTACAGATTTTTAACATTTCATCCAGAAACTGTCTCATACCAAATCTTCCATTTCTGGAAAAAGGATAATTATAAAAATGTATAAATCCATCTTCCAGAACTATAACCCAGATTTCCCTCTATCACATGTTGGACAGTAGAATCAGATTAAAACTAAAACAATACAGAGGTACCCTGAATCATCACTGACACAATTTAATCTCTCCTTTCCCTGAATCAATAGGTAAATCACAGCAAGGCCATGATAGATATCCAAAAGTACGTTTATGATCACATACAATTTGCATTGCTTAGGTTTGTGACTGTATAAAAACTTTGAGAATAGCATTTATATTACAAATGCATGGCAAAACACATTAAAGACCAACCTCAAGGAAAAAACATTACATCTTTTGAATATTCCACACAATTGAGATTGGTACCAGGTTCCAGGTCAAAAATCAAGCATCCATACAAATCTATTCTGTAGCTGAGTTCAGAGAGTAAGAGATACAGTAGCAAGTTCACTCATTAAGGGATAACACGTTATCCAAATCTATTTGGTTCTGAATTTGTTAGCAACTAAATGATAGATCTGATAGCAATAGATTTATCTGAAAATTTATCTGAATCTAATAGTTCCTGAGTTCAGCAGATAAAAGTTCAGATATTAATAAATACTTGTTTTATTTCATAAGTGGATCAATTATAGTTTTAAGTCTGGATAGAAAACATCTTTCTTGGAGAAAGAGGAAGAACCCATTTTTTCACCAAATCTTTGTATCTTGGCAAGGTTTCATATTAGTGTGAATTACAGATTAGAATTATTTCCATAAGCAACGAAGACAAATAACAAAAAGACCAAGATATTCCTTGGCATTCATGGTAATTTTATACATGCATAGGAAATCTAAAAGAGAAATGTTTTCAGGTATTTTGTAAAAACTACACCTAACTTTGCCCAAACAAAAACTGTAGAAAAAGGTAAGTGCAGAGTATTTAATCATTTTATATTTTTTCCTTACCAATAAAAGTTAACAACAAAGTCACCTCTTCACTAAATATTTTCTTCTTGCTTAGTCTAAATTAATCCTAACCCAGAAGAAGTGGTTTTGAGGTTACTAGAAACTGAAAGTAAGGTTATTCTATCTATACCTAAAAAGAATTCAATCTATTAAGCCATCAATATTTATGATGACTCAAAGAATTATAAAAACACACACAGGACTATGTTATCTTTTCTACTCACAGTCCAAAAGCTTTGATAATCGGGAGCATATTCAACAGCTGTTTCACACATTTCCTGCACCTCATCCTTGGTTCCTCTTTTTGAAAACAATCTGAGGTAATGGCACCAAATTTCTGGATTGTCTTTGTTGTTTTCCAACGCTCGAGCCAGGACATTTAAAGCAGAATCCAAGGATTCTGAACATAGCCTATATGTTTAAAAGAAAAGGCAGCGGTGGTTTTTTTAAAAAATGCTTGAAAATTTAAATAGGGCTAATCTAATGAGTCAAATTTTTAATTCCATTTTCTATTAGAACCTACCAAGAATCCAGGATCACTTATGACAAGGGAGAATAAATTAGGATTTTAAATCATATCTGTCCAAAAAAGGCCCTAATTTTCCATAGACCCAATAATTCCTTTTTAAGTGGATGTTCCATAAGCATTTACCACAGATAAAAAGTGTTATAAAACCACTAAGATTATCAACTTCAAATGTGCTTTACGTCCATATTCAGCAATACCTTTTATGATTTACACTGTTCGGTCATGGGAAAAGAATGCCAAGAAAGAGAGTTGTTTAACACTCTCTCAAGGCCAGTTACTGCCAGCACAAAATATCAAAGCTTTCAATATAATAGTTCTATTCAATGATCAAGGGCTTGCTATCTCTTGGAGAAGATAATTCTCTCTCATGGTCCTATTCATAAAATAATGTACAGTTCTTTTGGCCTTCAGTCAGTAAATGAGTCAGAAAAGAAAACACTGTAACTTGTTCCATTAACATGGAAATGATACACACAAGGAAAGCTAAATAAGCACCATATTCAAGCATGTGTGCTTTATTAGCACTCTGCAATGCTGCCTTATTTAAAAGCTTTTATACTAAGTTTTAAGATAGTTAGATATATCAGAATTGCCTGTAAAATAAACCCTGAATTATTATAACTATAAAATTATGATTATAAAAAGGTTATTCCTGGCTTATCTCCACTATCGAAAAGAAGCCAGAAGATGAAATTTGCAACAGGAGCTATCAGTTGTGAGATAAATTATTATTTACCTTATTTGAATACACATAATTTAGTACCATACACTGAAAAAAAGACAATTCACCAGAATTTGGAGGTTCTTAGATAAGCTTTAAATCACCATTGCAAATTAACGTGTTCCACTGTTATTTTATCACAATTATTGAGACTATGACTACTTGATTTTTTTAAAAGTCCAACAATTAATCTTTCACCACTCAGAATTTACTATTTTAACTAATCCTACTTTGAAATAAGAGCCTACTGTAGTTAAAAACTTTAGTACAATTTATTACCCATACACTGAACCATGCACGCTAATCTTAAACTTTTCTAATAGGTGCGAAACAATAAAATGCTTTTGGCTTTGTCAAAAAACAAAGACTCCATTACTACTAGAAAGGAAACCTGACTACCATAGGTGAAATACACCGCAAACATAAAAATATAAATGTGCAACAGTTTACCCAAAGATTTGAAGTCGACCTACCCCTCATTTTGACTCAAATACTTGTATGCAAGCTTGAGCCAAAGTTGTACATGAGAAGGATTTTCAAGCACACTTGCTTCTAAATTAGCAATGTCATCAGTCTCATTTGTAAAGTATCTGACATCATCTGGAGTGACAACTGTATCCAAAGCTGGAACATTTATTTGGTTCTCTGGCTGGAAGGCTATAAGGAAAAGTATTATTAGCTTCACACTCTCTTTAATCCACGGACCTAAGAAAAGACAATTGGTCTCATCAAAATAATCTAAAAACTGAAGGAGTCTAATAACAAGCAGTACCTCACAGCTTTAAGGCTGAGCTATCATATAATTTATCATCAAAACCAGGACATTTTTAAAAATGAAAAGGGGTGCTGTTAAAAATTACACCAGGACAGCCAAGAGTTGGAAACAAGCCTAAATGCCCATCATCAGATGAGTGGGTAAGGAAAATGTGGTATATCTACACAATGGAATACACTGCTCTGCTATACAAAAAAAATGAAATACTACCATCCACAGCAACATGGATGGACTTAGAAAAAAATATATTAAGTGAAATAAGCCAGGCACAGAAAGAAATGCCACATGTTCTCACTTATTTGTGGGAGCTAATAAAAATAAATAAATAAATATACAAACGAATAAACGAGGGGTGGGGGGTGGAGAAGACACAACAATCACAACAATTCCTTGAACTTGTTAAGACAAGAGAACAGATATGACGTTGATGGGGAGGAGAGGGGAGTGAGAGGGGGGAAAAGGAGGAATTGGTAAAGGGACATGAAAATCAACTACACTGTATATTGATAAATTAAAATACAAAATTTTAAAAATTAAAAAATAAAAATTACACTAGGATGACGAAGTAAATTAGGACTCTGCTGGCAAACTAGAAGTATGGTCTTTCCTATTTTAAGGGTGATTGACATAATCTGACAACTCACATTCATTAGACTATAAACTGTTACTAAGAAATTAATTGAAAGTTACAATTGATGAAGATAATTTATTCTACTGTATCTAAACTAGAGAAAAAGTGTTACATTAAACGTGAGTATACATCTCTTGGATACTTGCTAATCCACAAATAGTAAACATATTGTGCAAACTTGAAATTAGAATGCAAGATGTGCCTGAAAATAAGGCATTCATTCATACATTATTTTGTTAATCAGTTCATTCATTCCTCTTGTGAACCTATGGCATGTCAGAAAACATAGACTCAAAGTGAAGCAAAATAGAACACCTGCACTTAAGGAGGACACAGGCTAGCCAGTGTTTCTCAAATGAGAGCAGTACTGCCACCTTCACCCCACTCAAGTACGTTTGGAAATGTTTGAAACAGTCATATTTACAAAGGAGTACTACTTGCATTAACTGGGTACGGGCCATGAATGCAAAACCATTCTTCAATGTCAGGGGCAATCCTGCACAATAAATACCTATACTGCCTAAAACACCAATGGCAGCAGCTTTAAGAAAATAAAAAATGTTTACAAACTAGGCTAGTAGATACACCAAAAGATTAGCAAAGTGTTAAACAAAGATGGAACAACACAATCTAATAATTCTATATCTTAAAGCATGTAACTTCTTACCATACTTAATTGGTCCTGTAGACTGTTCCTCATCACTACTGAAGCTATTCTCTGAAACAGGTTTTCTCCAAAACTTTGGCTTCCACTTTCTTTTATCTTTGTAGGTTGTAAATGGAGGAGCTGAAGTAGACAGGAGAATTGACATAACTAGTTTTTTTGTTTTGAAGCTACCCAAATAATACTTTAAAAGAACTATACTCACTCTATCATATTAGAAAGGATATATATTTTATATTAAGAACATAATGCCAGAAAGTTTGCTATCATATAGAAACTACGAGGTCCTTTTTAGAGAGAGAGAGACAGACAGACAGACAAACACACATATACTTACTATGACCTTTACTTTCATTGATATTGCTAACAAGGAGAACAGCCATCTGGTCCATTGACATTCGATCTTTGTTTACTCCGAAAAGTTTCTCAACATATTTTTCTGAAATAAGTACAATGCTATCTTCATTAAAAAACATTAATTACAGAGACTAGGCTAATTAAAGAGTATGAAGCAAAGAACAGATTGACAAATAAAGAAAAGTATATGGTACTAGTCAATAACACCTATGGCTTTAGAGAGGGCAAAGCCTACATTATCTTAACTACTATGGCAAATCCTACCACGGTATATACCCAATTTGGGTGAAAAAAAATAACTCTTGAAACAAACTAAACAATTAAATAAAATTAAAAGCCCTAAATTGAGACTAATGAAATAGACTCAGTGACTACAATCACTCTGGGTAATGATAACACCGAATTTAGTAAATACATAACTCTTGAAACAAACTAAACAATTAAATAAAATTAAAAGCCCTAAATTGAGACTGATGAAATAGACTCAGTGACTACAATCACTCTGGGTAATGATAACACCGAATTTAGTAAATACCAACTCCCTTACTTCCCAAAAGATTTGTAGTTTAAGATTTATTACTTGGCATCAAATCTAGAAAAAAGCTTAACAATATTTGCTCACAACATCTGGCAGTAATCTATACAATGTTAAATTGTATATATTCCTTTCAATTTCATTACAGAATCTGAAACAATAGCCATCTTAACATCCAGCCCTCCTCTGTTTTCTAAAACAGTAAATAAAAATAAAGGTCTGTTAAAATAATTAGTAAAATTTCTATACAAACAGGTTAATATTTTTTTCTAAATAAACTGAACTACTTAGATGAGCTCTGTCCAAAGAACTTCCTGCAATATTGGAAATGTCTTAAATCTATGCTTTCCAAATGGTAAGCATTTGCCATTTCAAGTGCCACTGAGCACTCGAAATGTGGCTAATATGACAAAGTAAATTTTTACCTTTATTTAATTTTAATTAATTTAAATAGCAATGTATTGGACACAGTAGATCTAGGCAAAGTGTCCCAGGTCAGCTATTGAAAGTCACTAACTGAATATAAAATTTTTAAATTGCCTAAATTCAAATTTTCACTTGGAAAAAAACAAGAAGTCTTTAAAACCTGCTGCAGCAGCAATTTCTTCATCAGTGCTTGTCTCTGAAGAACCAATCAAAGATAGATTATATGACAGAATGTCCTGGAAGAGCTGTTTTCGGCTAAGCGTATAGTCTTGTGTATGCTGCCTAAAATAACACCACAAAAAACATAACCATGTACATATCAAAGTTAAGCAACCAAGTCCTTCTTCTAAATTATAAAATGTTCAAAATAAAAACTACTCACCACTGGCAATCATCATCATTACAAGTTCCTGTTAAATCAAAACGGCAGAAACACTGATCTGGTTCAATCATATTACTGTATGATACTGAGCTTAGGGGAAGTTTTTCCTTGGTTCTATAATATGGACTAAATCTAAAAAGACAAGAATAGACAGGCACATTACACTCCATAAACATTCCTCAGAAACAAGGAAAATTTTAATTTTTCTTTCTAAGTTAAAATTTCTATACTTTGAGCTTATTATCCACCTAATTAATTAACAAAATTAACACTACAAAACAGCCAGAATATCAAGTGATAGTAACAAGCTACTTTTATACCAAGAACACAAAAGATTTGAAATAAACAAAAAAAAACCCGCTTTATTCCGAAAATACTAATTTTTTTGTCACATGATAAAATGCTATATTATATTGGTATTTCTTGTACATACTACCAGCCAACATAAAAAACTAGGGAAAAGGTCTATACTATCTGGCAGGTGCCTTACAATTTTACAATAAAATCATACCCACTTAGTCTCACAACTTCTAGAAGTCTAAAAACTTTGTGAAGTTTAAAAGGTTAATCATTTGAAAATGTCTAAATCAATTTTATGAAGGCTGGCTAGTACTCATTAGACTGAGTAGCAATAAAATCAAAAACCCAAAATTAAAAATCCTCACAAGACTGATTATCTTTCCTAAAATCCCTAACAGACAGAAATCCAGAATTCTCTACATTTCCACTAGTAGACAGAAATTGGAATTTGATAAGAATTGATAAACTCAAGAGTGAGCTAAACCTCACTTCCTGATATGGTTGACAGCCAACAGTAAAACAATTTTTTGTTTTCCACAGAAGGACCAAGTCTATTTTTCAGTGACCATGACTCAATTGTTTTTTCATTTTCATCTAATATTCAAGCTAATTATCATCAAGACCCAAAGGGTAGTCCTGAAATTCAAGCTTATTGAGTCTTTTATACCTGTAGGACTTAAAAACTAGAAGAGGGCTATGGTAGGGTCTAAAAGGACACGGCTTCACTTCTGTTGCTTTACTCTGTGCAGTGACAAAATCCACATCCACAGAAATCTCCTGCAAAAGAAAACAATAATAATTATATAAGGTAAGTAAGGCTGGGGTGAATTCTAGATTTTATACAGAATATGAAATATTCAGTTACCTGGCCATGTAAAACCTTTTCTGTAATGCCTGTGGTGGTTTTTAAAATCAGCTGTTTTAAGCTGTCAGCTTTTGAATATAATTTTTGCAATTCACTAATTTTTAACCCTAGAAAAAGTTCTGGTTTTTCTACAGTATTTTTAGTAAGTTTGTTCATACATTCTTTGTTAGGTGTATCAGTGTGCTTAAGATTAGGTTTAGTAAAAGAATTGGATTCTAAGAAGGATCTTCTTCGTTCTCTGTTTGAACCAGACAAAATTTCATCATCAACATCATTTTCTTCAATGTCCAGAGTTAATTTATCTTGTGTCAGATCATGAAGTGAGGGTTGAGGTAAAGAAAATTCAGGTTCTTCTTCCACAACTGGAGTGATATTTTGTTGTTCCTTTGCTTTAAGCGCCCGGGCTTCTTTTAACGTCAGATCATGAAGTGAGGGTTGAGGTAAAGAAAATTCAGGTTCCTCTTCCACAACTGGAGTGATATTTTGTTGTTCCTTTGCTTTAAGCGCCCGGGCTTCTTTTAATTTTTGAATTTTCAGGGCATATTCATATTCTAGCTTTTGTAATCGTCTTTTCTCCATAGCAATTAGTTCTGCTGAATGCTTTCTTGGACTTGATATTGGAGAATTATCCATTCTCATCATTTTGTTTGGCTGGGGGAGAAAAATGACAAAAATATTTTACATTACTGTGATTTTATAAACAATTTTTGGTAAGATAATTGTGCTATCCCTATAACACAATGCCAACATTATAAAACTAAATCAATAAGGAGAATAAAACAGAGTTTAACTTAAGTCTCTAACAGATTTGCTAGCTAGTTAATCTATGACCTACAAAAAAACCAAAAAAAGTCAAAACAAAATAAAAAAGTAAGCATCCAAAAATGTGGATGTCATTTACAAACAAAGCTTTAATCTTATTCTCTCTGAATTTGCAAAAAAACATTTGAGTTATTTTATACATCTCTTACCCTCAAAAGTATCATAAAAACCTTACGCCTTCCAAAAATAAAATATTTCTACAAATAACTTACTCCAAGGCGATCTTGTTCCAGTTTACGTTTTCCTATTTCTTTACTAGCCACTGCCTTTGCCCGAGCAAGCTCTTCTCCATATTTTAGAGTCAAAGCTTTCTTAATTGTAATGCGTTGTTGAACTTTGTGAATCTGAAAGTACAGGATAATTCTGAAAATGTAAGAAAACCTTAGAAGAAGATATTACTTCTCTATCAAACACAGCAGTTTTAGGGTATTCAATTGAAAATAAAAATATTCCAATATTATGTCTCAATGAAAAAACTAAGTTTTTTATATTATTTTTGATATTTTGATGGCTTTACTTTTATAGGTTTGTCTCAGAAAATTTGGCCTATAAAAATGTAAACTCAAGACTACCATATTGTAATAAAAAAAAAAGAACATTACTTGTTCCTGAAGCTTTTTCAAAAACATTTTGTTGACACTGAGAATTTTCTCAGTTGCTTGAAGCTGCTCTGTAAGTTTTGTAATCTTTGTTTCAGCATTTCGAACAGATTCTTTCTTCTTAGCTTCTTGCTGCACTAGATTCTTTAAAACAGATTCATCTTTCATCAAGAGAATCCTAAATGGGAAATAACAAAATTCTTACTAATGTTTTCTAAACTACCAGACTGACACCATCAGAAGAAAAGGTTTTCAAAGTAGGGATGCATTTAAAAAATATATCTTTAATATGCAGGTTAGAATTTAAATGCATGAATACTTTTATGTTCTTCAATCACACAGGTATTTAAACTGACACTGTCACATTTTATAAAAGCAACTTATGGGTCTGATCTTTTTTTAAAAAAACCACCTGAGCTTGAGTTAACATGAATTATAGTTGAAAAGTTTATAGTTAATGTTCAATGTTGGCTGAATCTGACCCTATATGTATCCTAAACAATGAGGACTGAGAAAGCAAAATGAATTTTATTTGTTCAGAATACTTAATATCTAATGACTTGTTCTTAAATTGAAAACAGAATATACATTTGTATATTTAGTAACTTTATGCAGTTACTATCTCCTTGAGATATCTCTACTGCCTTATAAAAATACCCCAAATTACCTTTTTTTCCATGATTTAAAAAAATAAAAATACCAAGGTAACTACTATGTTAGAAATGAGGCTGTAAATTTCTACTCTTTTTCCTTAACTATGGACAAATAAATTTTTGAAGCTTGTTTTGAAAACCATTGAATTGTTTAATTATTATTAATAATTTTTCAACATTAAGAGTTAATTCAGGGCCGGCCCGGTGGTGCACTGCTGCAGTGCGCCGCTTGGGAAGCGCGGTGGCGCTCCCGCCGAGGGTTCGGATCCCACATACAGACCGGTTCCCGCTCACTGGCTGAGCGAGGCGCGGGAGCAACACCGAGGGCTGCGATCCCGTTGCCGGTCCCGGTCCGGTACGGGGGCGACACTGAGGGTTGCGATCCGTTGCCGGACACAGAAAAAGACACACACACACACACACAAAAAAAAGAGTTAATTCACCACTGTAATCATTTTTTACTATCACAGTTTAAAGTTCACGAACTTGTTAAGTCAGTTACCAAAATTGGGATAGGAAAAGTCTTACTATCTTTGCACAGAACCTCCCCTTTATATTTGTAAACCTAAAAGCGGACAATGCTCAGAAATGTTACAGATAACTAAAACCATTTTGCTCATCAACTAATGACTTCAAGGTAGTTAGAGTGGAAAAAACATATACCCATAATATAATTATTTCTACCACATATATACTAATGCATTCAAATTAATTCTATCATTCAATATGTTCACCTTATGAAATTTTACACATAATTTCAAAATTTCCAAACACCACTTGAACAGTACAATTTCACAAAACCTAAGTTTATGATCATAACTTAATATTCACATTTTATAACACCATCTTAATTTGACCATGTATCTTACTGATCAGACTAGGTAGTAACTATTTCCAATAATGAAGTACACCTTTAAGAAAAAAAACATGCTTCCAACAAAGGTATTCCAAACAACATGCCAGAGGTTTTAAAGAAAATTCTAAAAACGATTTTCATAAATGTTTTTAACAATGGATAAGCCATATATAAATGTGAAGGGGACAACTCTCCTTTGATGGCTTGATATTTTTATTTAAACATTAATTCTATTACTTTATGTAAACATATAATTCAACAAAATGATAGACTTCTATAGTTCTACCAAATATATGGAAGAATTTGTAATCCTACAGTACATTTATTAATGACATGCATCATAAAAATATATCCCTCTAATAAAGGAACAAATAGATATGAGAAGATAATCAGACTTACCTATGTTTTTTAAGTTTTGCTTCTGCATCTGTAACCTGCTTAGTAACCATTGCTATTCTACCAATCCCATCAATTTCCACATCAGAGTTTGCTGGTGATGATGAACTTGTCTTCAGCTGATCTGATTTAATCAAACGCTGTTTCTCACGACTAAAATAATCAATAAAGACAGATGTATTATATCAAAGAATAAATGGAAACTATTTTTCTTAAAAATGTATTCTATTTCATAAAATAAAGTAAAAATACTAATCACATTGACTAATAGCAATGATGATAACCAATATGCATGACACAAGTTGGCATTCAAAGTTGATAGTGTAAGTTCTTCTCTTTGAGTGATTTTATCTCTTTCTAAGCTGATTGTATCTCAGTGCATCATTGTATTCAAGTATATGGATGATCATCTGGCTCCCCCTTCTGTGGGAGTTATAAAAACATTAACTGTGCATCTAGGATAAAATCATCATCACGTATTTCCCAGTGCCAATAAACTTCATACAGGCTAAGGGAAGTTTTGAAAACAGCAAATACCTTTAAAGCTAATAACATAAA
The DNA here is from genome assembly GCF_000696425.1 of Galeopterus variegatus. Taxonomy (NCBI): domain Eukaryota; kingdom Metazoa; phylum Chordata; class Mammalia; order Dermoptera; family Cynocephalidae; genus Galeopterus; species Galeopterus variegatus. Next base: position 343,679 of record NW_007727400.1, read on the forward strand.
ATGTCACTTACTTGGCAATCTCTTCCTTTAACAATCTATACTCAATCTTCTTTTCTTCAGGCAAAGCTTCAGGTGTTCGCAAAGGATCATTTTCTTTTTCGGATTTTGGAGGTATTTTCGGTTTTGAAGCTTGCTAAAAAACAGTAGAATTCATCCAGATCAACAGCTTTCAAATATTCCACCCTTAAGATTTATATTTCACATTGCAACATAGTGTATACTACTATATTTAGAAATAACTGAATATCTTCATTATTTTCTATTACTTTTTATTAAAACAATGCTAATTGCTAACAACCAAATTAACTGTATAATCCACCAATTAGTCAAGACCTACAGCTTGAAAATCACTGAACTAAATCATATCTAAACAACTGTTGTAACAGCAAAAAGGAAAAAGTTGTACTTAGATAATATACTTTAATAAAAACTATTTTCTGGTAATATAACACAATTCTAAAACAACAATGAATTTCCTTAGTACACCCATTTTACTATTCTGAAAAAGGGATTAGTTAATAGTAAAATCTATCCAAATTTATAAATGCTTCATTATATAAAATCCTAATAGCACAAATACTTAAAATATTTCCACAAATCAATGTATTAAAAATCTGTAACTCTAAGGTCTAATTTTCAGAAAAAAATAAACTTTAACAATTGTCCACAGATCTCTTTTCACCTTTCATTATTGCACTTACCTCAGCAGTTCGTCTTGCTTCTTTAATCATAGTCTCTAATCCACCAAAAACACTATTTGTTGACTTGGAAGCCTCTGCATCAGATTCACTATCATCTGAATCATTTAGTGTTACAACCACTGATTTATGCTTTGGAAGCTACAAAGATAATGCATTTGTTACTCTTAATGACAAAAGTATGTCTATTCTTTTCTTGGCTCTACCACAATTAGGTGTGTGGCTTTGGACAAGTCATTTAACTTCTTTGAATTTCAATCCACAAAAATAATGGGATTTCAGTAAACAGTCTATGGCTCCTTGTGTTTATATTACATAATAGTGTCCCACTCCACCATTGCTGGTCATATGCCAAAAACATAAAATATTCTATATTCTTAAAAGTCTTTCTAGACATTGCTATGATCACCTTCCTCATTAAGGTTTCATTTTCTCTAACTTTCTATGAAGAACTATAATGCCATCTAAATGAACTCTTCTAAAACCAAAGAAAAATTATTTTAATAATTCTATATAATAACTAACAAAACTGTAGTTTTGTGGTTACATATAGAGGGTAAGTGGCCAAAGCTGATTGACCTAACAGAGGCAAGACTTCAACTTGGCTTTGCTCCATTTATTTTACTTTCAAGCTATTAGAAAACAAGGTAGAAAGAAACTGTCATTTCAAACTCCTTAATAAACAGCAATAAACATCATTAAAAAATTCTTCCATTACAGTATAGAGATTAGTTGGAAAATATGAGCAAAGCATAAAAAAAGATGTGAAAAATAAAAAAAAAAAACACAGTTTGCTAAAACTGACTCCAGAAAAAATACAAAATCTGAATAGGCCCACTTCTATAGGAAAGAAGCTAAGGAAATAGTAGAGGAAAGAATACCACTCTGATAAGAATAATACTTCCCCAAACACACCATCACCAAACTCTACCAGTTTTTAAGTGAAGATGCTGCTCTCATTTCATCATTAAAAAAAAAAAAAGATAAAATTTGTATTTATATATGAATAATGTGTGTATATAAATAAACTATGTGATAGGGAACAGGTAAGCAAAACTTCATACAAATTTCTCATAAGCTGTTTGAATAAAAGCAGTATTAAATTTTTTGTTTTTACCGAGATCACAGTTCGTGGAAGACGAGGTCCTCTGTGAAACTTTGGGTTCTGTATCCTAGGCTGAGATACTGTATTAATACTGACTATTGATAGATTGCTTCTTGGCACAGGCTGTGAATTGTTCAGAAGTGGAGGTGAAGATGGGTCACTATTACTGGACGTTTCCTAAACAAGGAAGAGACAAAAATGAAGCATTTCTAAATAAAAAGAAATTTCTGTCATCTTTAAAAGTCTTAAGCAATTTAGTATTAGACTTATCCCTATTTTGCTGAAAAGCCCAATGAATCCCAAGTAATCAGAAAAAAGGACTACCCTAAAACTAAGCTCAACAGCACCACCTAGAGGTTCGGACATCTAAATTACCTCTGGCTTAAAAGCTCTTTTATTTGCTAGAGATTTAAGTAGTTCTTCCCGAAGCAGCATTTCTTCCTCTTCTTCCTCATCTGCAAAAGGTGGTTTTGGAGGCTGTTCTGGATCTTCAGGTGGAAGAGGTGGCAAAGGTGGTAGAGGAGGTAGAGGTTCAAGAGAAACACACAAGCCTTCCACATAAGGCTGACTCAAAGGTGGCAGAGACTATTTTTTAAAAAGAAATAATAATTACAATGCAAATTTTATCAACTCCAAATGTTTATCTCTGGAGCAATATATTTATATATTAGAAAACAGATATTTATATATTCATTTATAAATCAGAAAATAGTAAACTTTAGGTTATTATTTCAGCTGTAAGCAGTGAATAAATATACTGTAAATCTCAAAACTAACCCAGAATTCAATGTTCAACCATGAAAAATTGTTTTTTTGCAATCTAGAAAAATCAACAATATTTGAAACATTTATAAATGTCAAGGTAATTAAATAAACTTCTCTGTTCTCATTCTTGTCTCCATTTAGCATTCTAGAAGATATAGAAATCAAATTATACAGGGGTTTCCCTCCAGATGACTACCTGAAAGCAAGTAAAAATACTGAAACCAAAACCACATAATATTTAAGTAAAAAATAAAAATTAGGAACGAAAAGTATTTTGGGAATAATAGTTTAGAGTATCTTAATTAAGTGTCAAGAAGAATCACCACCATTCACTCTCTTAAATCCTTATAAAATGGCTTCTTAGGAGATTATGTTAAAGTAATTTTAGACAAATCCCTGAGTTTGGATATGTTTTTGCTTCAAATGCCTTCCAGTATTTCTCTTCACACTTAGCTTATTCATTTTCCATTTCCCAAAAGAAAATATTTCAAGAAAGAAAAAAATATCGTTTTCCTCCTTCACACTGCTCTGCTCTAATAGACCCCCCTCACCAAAAGCTGGAAGACACCAGATGTCTACCTAGGAAATGTGAAATGAAAAAGTTCCCTCTTACCTATTGAGAGATAAGATACTCAGTTTGATCTCTAGGTCCTCTCCATCTAGAAATAACTCCAAAACTTTTACTTTGTGATTCCCACACTTCTTTACTTTCTTTCTTTTTTTCTTTTTTTTTTTTTTTTTAAATGGGGGATTGGTAGTTCTTTTAAGAGGAAGATGGAGGAAAAAATTAACTTCCACAGGCAATGCTTTTCTTTTGTTGGGATTTTCAAGTTAAAAACAGAGCAGAAAGGAAAGAATTAATTTTTGGAAGCATCCTAGTGCACTTAAACCCCAATTCCCCAAAAAAGATAATCCAAAAAAGGAGGTACTTTTTACCCTGCTTTGGGAAACATTTTCTGAGTAGATACTGACTGAGAAGCACAGAGAAGAAGAAAACATGCCAGGAACTAAAAGAAAGTCAACATAAAATTAAAAACTAGCTATGAAAAAAATTCTACCAAATGGATAGCTTGACAGTAAATCAACATCAACTGTTTATTCAATATTATTTCATAGCTATTAATTCTGGTAAGCAATTCTGATTTTTTAATCCCTCTTCAAACGTAACCATTCATTAATTACAAGCCAGTTTTTCAAAACAAATTAGAAAAGATACAAGGCAATACAATAATTTTCTTAGAAATCTTAACAATTCTGACTTACAGAAACCTGAGGTGGCGGAGGCAAAGAAATAGATGTTGCTGGAGAAAAATACCCCAATGAACATTCAGAGAAGAAGGGTGGTTGCATCGGTGAAGGAGCTATAAAAAATTTTTTTGGTAAGAGTTTAAATAATAGAAATACTTCAACAGGAATACATTAAATTGATCTTCAGAAAATCTTACTTCTTAAAAATATAAATATCTGGGGCCGGCCCGGTGGCGCACTGCACTAGTGCGCCGCTTGGGAAGTGCGGCTGCGCTCCCGCCGAGGGTTCGGATCCCACGTACAGACCGGTTCCCGCTCACTGGCTGGGCAAGGCGCGGGGGCAACACCGAGGGTTGCGATCCCGTTGCCGGTCCCAGTCCGGTACGGGGGCAACACTGAGGGTTGCGATCCGTTGCCGGACACGGAAAAAGACAAAAAAAAAAAAAAAAAAAAAATTAAACAAAAAACAAAGTCTCCTTTCAGCTTTGGGAAATTTTAACTTCTTGCCATTTTAAATACAGATATTTTTTTATATATATATTTTTTTTGTCTTTTTCCGTGTCCGGCAACGGATCGCAACCCTCAGTGTTGCCCCCGTACCGGACCGGGGACCGGCAACGGGATTGCAACCCTTGGCGTTGCTCCCGCGCCTCGCTCAGCCAGTGAGCGGGAACCGGTCTGTATGTGGGATCCGACCCCTCGGGTGGGAGCGCCGCCGCGCTTCCCAAGCGGCGCACTAGCGCAGTGCGCCACCGGGCCG
>NW_007727400.1:348850-354772 GCF_000696425.1 Galeopterus variegatus
GGCCCGGTGGCGCACTGCGCTAGTGCGCCGCTTGGGAAGCGCGGCGGCGCTCCCACCCGAGGGGTCGGATCCCACATACAGACCGGTTCCCGCTCACTGGCTGAGCAAGGCGCGGGGGCAACACCGAGGGTTGCGATCCCGTTGCCGGTCCCAGTCCGGTACGGGGGCAACACTGAGGGTTGCGATCCGTTGCCGGACACGGAAAAAGACAAAAAAAATATATATATATATAAATATCTGTAGTTAATATGGCAAGAAGTTAAAATTTCACAAAGCTGAATGGAGACTATGTTCTCTGTATAATTTTTTTTTTTTTTTTTTTTGTCTTTTTCCGTGTCCGGCAACGGATCGCAACCCTCAGTGTTGCCCCCGTACCGGACCGGGGACCGGCAACGGGATTGCAACCCTTGGCGTTGCTCCCGCGCCTCGCTCAGCCAGTGAGCGGGAACCGGTCTGTATGTGGGATCCGAACCCTCGGGTGGGAGCGCCGCCGCGCTTCCCAAGCGGCGCACTATCCAGTGCGCCACCGGGCCGGCCCCTCTGTATAATATTTTACAAAATTATTTCAAAAGTACAGATCATAAAATTATTTTATAGAAATACAGAGTATTAATAATATTGTCAATACTTGGAAATTATAATGATCATCTCCAAGACCTGAAAATAAGAAAGTTAAAGACTGACCAAAGAAGAGTTAAATTATGAAATCAAAACATAATAAAATCTGAGATTATCGAACAGCAGCCTAAAACCATAACCTGAAAATGAGCACTTTTGGTAAACATTACCCAAACATATGTATTTTGCTTTGTCTCTAGTCTAGACACACCAAAGCAAGATTCCAGTTTTGATTTGGTCTCACAATACGACCACAAGTAGAATTACACTAATTATATGGTCTTTCAAGTGCAGTGATGTGCTACAGAACAGCGTTTCAGCCAACATCAGACTGCATATAAAACAGTGGTTCTGTAAGATTATAAGGGAGCTGGAGGTGTGTAGTAGGCTATATGATTCAGGTTTGTGCAAGTACACACTCTATGATGTTCACACAACAATGAAATAGCCTAACACCACATTTCTCTGAATGTATCCCTGTCATTAGTGATACATGATTGTACTCCAGTTCCTGGAATGCCAAGGCATTCTGTTATCTGCCTCAGTCTTATGTATTTTAAATTAGTGAGAAAATAGGTCTGTCACAGCCAATCACCCCTGAATATCAACAAAAGCAAGTGTCTGTCCTTTAAACATAAGGGTTACATTCTAGACTATGCAGCCTAAAGTAGGCAAAGCCCTGACCAGTTCTAATCAGCCTTTCCTGAGATACCACTAGTATTACTTTCCATCTCCAAATTCCCACAAAGTATGATCACTGGAAGGAGGGAGAAAGCCAAAAAGCGAAAAAGATCTTTCTTTTTTGAGTGAAGCAGAATATAAAGATCAAGGGTTTGTTACTGTTTTTTAAAGAGCAGTATTCCCATCTTTCCCACAATCTTCACTTTTTAAATCAAACAGTTAACAGAATTTAAACAATGCTCTCTTATGTAAAGTCTACCGAAAAAGAAACATTCGCAAATAAAGCTTAATATTATACATTTGAGGTTTGCTCTCTGTTTATAACACTAAACAATGTCTATAGTTGTACAATCCATCAGTAAATTTCACTTTCCATTACATGTTTCTTTCAAGGTTTTGGATAGCTTAATGACCATTTCTCTATTTAATAACAGTGAATACACAAATGTTTCAAGATTTGGCTCATACCTGGAGAACTGGTTTCACTGTCTGTATCCATAGCAACTTCTTCATAGTTATCATATTGATAAATGCCTCCTCCACTATCAGTAGGTTGCTTTTCTAAAGATCGCCTCAGGTCAGGATCTGAAGACTAAGACGACATGTTTTTTTTTAGTTTCAAAGCATTTTCTGTCTTAGGCTATTCTCAGGCTACAATCACAAAAGAACTGATAGTTTTCTTCCAAGGAACAGTATCAAAAATCACGGCGATTCAGTTAGACCTGCTTATCACATCTGATTTGGGAAATTCAGTTTACATGACAGCTACACTGCGGTTGACATTTTACAACTCTATCACCAGACAGAAAATGGAATCTCACAAGTAATCTATTTATACAGATGAAATCCCCCATAGTTAACTGAGCCACTAAATAATTAGCTATTCCTCTATAAAATGACACTGAGCTCTTGAATACTTATGGCTTCTGTATGATTACACAACTAGAGGAATAAATGTATATTTTATGTCACCAAGACTACTTGTATTTAGAATATTTCAAAATAATCCAATAACACTTTAATTATGAATAAATTAATGATACTTGAAAACTATAAATTCTTGGTTCATATGTTTCTGTACTGTATGTTGTTTCCCTTTTTACTTCTTACAATGTTTTACTCACATAGACAGTTTATAACAAACTAAAAACTAGCAAAACCTATCCAGATGGAGATAAAAAAGAGTAATGTGCAAATAATACATTATTTATCTCTAGAAAAAGATTCCATCAAAGTGCTTTTAAATAGTTCAAAGTATGAATATTTATAATATTGCTTGCTTCAGCAAACCTAACTGCTGACTCTCTCCAATTAAAGAACTCTTACTCGTAAGTAGAAAGCCTTCTGAGCATAGGAATCTCCACGTCCTAGCCCTGGAGAACATAATTCAGGAGATCTGAAGCGGGGTCCAGGAAAAGGCAGGTGGTTCTGACCTGCAGCTGGGATTGTGAACCCCTGCTCTAAAAGCTGGTCATTTTGTGAGCACCAGTTACATGGCAGCAAAAACAGTAAGTCTAGTAGACAGTATCTTATTGTTAGGTGTTCATATAGTTAAGTTATGCACAACCCATTAGTTTTAGGCCTCTACTTAAAATTATCACATTTTAAAGATAAAGTGATAATTATGCTCAAGGCCCCCCAGAGGTGTGGGTCACCTGCATTTTTTGAGGTTCCCAGTGGATAAAAAGAAAAAAAAAAAATGAAGACATTCTAAAATAGTATATAAAAAATTGTGGTTTATTTCTTTCAACTGCAATGTAATATATCTTACAATGTCAAATTTTTCTATTCACAATATACTCAAGATTTACAAAAAATATTAATTTTACAGTGCACTACAGTGGTACAGTGGCACAAGTTTAGAGTTATATAATGATGACTTTTTACTTTTCATCTTTATCAGTATATCTCAGTGACTATATATACCTCTTTTGAAGACAACATCAAAAATACAAAATTGAAACAGTTAATGTGAGGCTTAGGCCAAAGGACTTTCCTTTGTAATCTGCTCTAATATGGACATTCTCCCAAACTGAAAAGTAAATTAAAATAATAACATAATTCACCCGAAAAGAAAAGAAAACTTACTCTTTATTATTCCTCTATTCTTCATTAGTACATTCACAAGTGTATTCTTAAAACTCAAAATTCCAAAAACTCTTGTCACGGATAATAGCACTAGATCAATATTAAATCTCCACTTTACTTCCTGACACCATCCATAAAAGACAATGATTCACTCATTGACTGTCAATGATTTACACATAGTAAATGCTCAATGGCTAAATACAAAACAGCCACATGCACTAAGGTTATTACTATATCATGATCTAACATTCTTTAAAATAGTCCATAGCAATCAATCGTGACATGATTCTCATTCCACATTACAAAATAATAAAAAACTAATAAAATTCTGCCCCTATACTTAAGACACAGCCATTTTCAGAAAAATTCCTCACCACAGCTTAGGAATACTACTTTCTTCTAAATAGAAAATAATAAAAAACCTAAAAGTAATCTTTGCTAACCATAATTTTAGTCTCTCTTTCATTTCTTCTATTTCTAACACCTGCAGTAATAAAAGATTCACTCCTAATTATAACCTACCATCCTTTCCCCCAAGAGTTATTTACATAATAAGCTCCATTAAACAAAAGATATTTATAGTTTTTCAGCGTTGACTGTTATCTATGAAATAAGACTATAAGAGCACTAAAATTTAAGTAATGTTTTGATTTTGCATTTTTGCATTTCTTACTTTACTTCTTGATCTCCTCTTTCCACCAACCAATTTCATGAATCGATTATACTGTTCTTCCTGATTTGAGAGATCTCGAATTTTTCTGATTTCTTCTTCTCTTTTCCTTCTCTCTTCTTCTTCAGCTTGTTTCCGTTGATCCTCTTCTTTCTGTCTTTCCTGTTCTTTTTGTTGTTGTAGTTTCTTCCATGCCTTTGTTTGCTGTTTCCGCAGTGCTTGTTTAGCTTTCAATAAAAAATACAGAAAGATTAGTACCTGTTATAGTTATAATTTTATAGGGGTTAAAAGAAAATAGAATTTTAAAAATTATTTTCATTACCACTGAGTCATCTATAAAGTTGCTCCTCTAAGTTCTGTTTATATAGGATTGTCCTCCATTTTAGGGACGTATAATCTCCCAAACTCAAAAAACTTTCTGAATTAAAATCTGAAAACTATACTGATATATAAATTTAATTAAAAGAATCTAACAGAAATAATCACCTGTAGTGCTAACTTTTTTGGCCGAATGTGTTTTTGTACTGGTTTTAACTTTTTGCTGTATGGTTTTCATCTTAGTCAATTTTTCTTTGCTTTCTTTCATCACCTGCTGTTCTTTTTGTTGCCATTTTTTACTGGCTGACTGAAGGGCCAAAAGACGAAGCTGTAATTCAGATAGCTCCTCTTCATCTTCACCAAGTTTCTTTAAAACCAAGAAAAAACAGTTAAAATTTTAAAATTCTATTATTTAACCTTAAACATTTCACCAAGCCAAATCTTTTATAAGAGCAGAATGTAAAGTTAGTTTTGGGCTGGCCAGTTAGTTTAGTTGGTTAGAGTGCACCAAGGTCAAGAGTTTGGATCCCCCTACTGTACAGCCAACAACAAAAAAAAAAAATTAAAGTTACTTTTAAGACAAATATTTAAAAGGCAAATAAAAATAAAATAAGGAAATTAATTTACTTACTACAGCCCAAGATCCTACTTTAATTCCTATAATACAAATAGAATATCAATCTGTGGATACATGTAAAGACATAAAGTTGGAGGGAAAGAGTACAACTGACAGAACAGGATAATGCAAAAAAGGGAAGTTAGTTTAGCATTTAATGGGACTTCTCAAACCTGAAAGAGTAAAAATCTGACAGCAGCAAATGTAAGAAGAAATCAAGAACCCAGGAGAGGTAAAGAAAGAATGAAGTGGTTCTATACTCATATAATTTACTAGCTTCACTAGTAACATACAGAACAGATACACTGAATGTCAAGATCCAAATTTGCCTATTTTTATACACATTTTTTAATCCTTTAAATTAATGTTGAAGGAAAAATATCTATAGATTTGCTTATATTTGAATATTATGTGTTCTAAAGCTACAGATATCTATCTGAATATTAAAATTTCTCGAACACCCAAGATTTCTTCAGGAAAGCTAAAACAGGAATATATGTTAAAAGCAGACGTTTGAGAACTTTCTTCCAATTGAAATAACTTCTTAATTTTTTCATTCTATCTTTCTTGAGATAATTTGAACAATTAATCTATTCTCCACATTTCAGTTAAAATACAAGTGAAAACGTCAGGCTCCCTAAGCAGAAGTTCTTAATTGGAGTCTATGGGTTGGGGGGTGAGAAGGGAGGTGTCCTTTGGCCTCGCTATTCCTGAAGTTAAATGCAAAACTGTATGTTTTTCATTTATGCGTCTATACCAACAGGGAGGGAAGAGTCTAAGATTCTAAAAGGATCTAAAGCTACAGATATCTATCTGAATATTAAAATTTCTCGAACACCCAAGATTTCTTCAGGAAAGCTAAAACAGGAGTATATGTTAAAAGCAGACGTTTGAGAACTTTCTTCCAATTGAAATAACTTCTTAATTTTTT
>NW_007727400.1:355066-361485 GCF_000696425.1 Galeopterus variegatus
TATATGTTAAAAGCAGACGTTTGAGAACTTTCTTCCAATTGAAATAACTTCTTAATTTTTTCATTCTATCTTTCTTGAGATAATTTGAACAATTAATCTATTCTCCACATTTCAGTTAAAATACAAGTGAAAACGTCAGGCTCCCTAAGCAGAAGTTCTTAATTGGAGTCTATGGGTTGGGGGGTGAGAAGGGAGGTGTCCTTTGGCCTCGCTATTCCTGAAGTTAAATGCAAAACTGTATGTTTTTCATTTATGCGTCTATACCAACAGGGAGGGAAGAGTCTAAGATTCTAAAAGGTTAAGGCCCACTTACCTAATAACTTGTTCTTATAGGTGAATAAATTATAATTAAACTTTCTCTAAAATCCAATTAAATTATTTCTATTCTTAGCATAAAGAAAATAGTGGATCCTACCTAACGGTTTCACCTTCATATGAACTACTATAAATCCCTAATTGAAATACCATTATATACTTTAGTACTTCAGTTTAACCATACCACGATACAGTTACCCTTTTCACTGCTGGGAAATACATGTAAGCAATATATTTAAAAATTATCTTGAGTTAAGAGACAGACTAAATAAGTAGAAAATAACATCATCATGATTCTTTTTAATTCTAAATCACTTATTTACACATATCAAATTCTATTGCTTGATACTGAAATCCTGTCCAATATGGTTATCAGTGAGCCACATGTGGCCATTTAGAACTAAAACTGAATTTAAAAACTTATACCTGAGCCACACTAATCACATTTCAAGTTCATAATAGCCACATGTAGCTCATAGCTACCATATCAGAGAGTGCAGCTATAGAATATTTTCGCTACTGTAGAAAATTCTATTAGAAAGTACCAATCTAGAGAGTTTAACTAAAATAAAGCTATCATGACTTTCCCACTGAGACTTAAAACTATTTGATTACTTTTTCAACTACTCCTTTTGGAATGAAAAAATAAGAAACCAAACTCTGATTCTGTCACACAACTTGAAGCAGCTACCTGAACAGCAAAAGCACTGAACTAGGAGTCAGAGAACCTCATTCAACTACTTGCTCTGACACTTAAGTCCTATGTAACTTTAGGCAAGTCACTTAATCTCCCCAAATGAATCTTACTTCATTGATGATACATATTTAATGTCAACTTACTTCATAGAATTATTGTGAGGATATTAAAAAACATGTGTGTCTGTGTCTGTCATACAGTTATGTGTTACTTAATGACAGAGATACCTTCAGAGAAATGCATCAGGTGACTTCATCATTGTTCAAACATCATACAGGAAACTTACACAAATCTAGATGGTATAGTCTACTACACATCTAGGTAACATGGCATACCCTATTGCTCCTATGTGAGTAATGTTACAATGGCTATGTGATTAGATAATAGGAATTTTTCAGCTCCATTATAATCCTTTGGGGCCACTGTCATATATACATGTGGTCCATTACTGTTGACCCAAACATTGTTATGCAGCACATGACAGTATTATCATCCCTAAATTCAGTACCATGTATTTTGCCAAAACCTCCCAGGCTCTTTGAATCATTTCAATCTACTCATAAAAACAAACTGAAATCTCAATAGAAGAAACCGCAGCTACGTCAGATCTCTAACTCAGCAACAAAAAAAAGCTTTGGTTATTGACTGCCTATTACATATCACATACAGTGCTTCATGCTTCTACTTTATTCTACTGATGGCTCACAACAACCCAGAGAACAGATGACATTAAACTCATTTTGCAGAAAAGAAAAGAGGCAAGCAAAGGCCAAATAGCTTACACAAGGTCACTCAGCTAATAAGAGTAGGAGCTAGAATTTGATACCAGGTGAAGATCTAACTCCCAAGCTTTCCCACACAGGATAGATAATCCACAAAAAATAGGAAAAGTAAATCTCTGGATCAAAATTGAAATCAGTTTCAAAAAACAAACAGTAGGGCCAGCCCACGGCTCACTCGGGAGAGTGTGGTGCTGATAACACCAAGGCCATGGGTTCAGATCCCTATATAGGGATGGCCAGTTGGTTCACTTCAGGGAGCGTGGTGCTGATAACACCAAGGCCATGGGTTCAGATCCCTATATAGGGATGGCCAGTTGGTTCACTTCAGGGAGCGTGGTGCTGATAACACCAAGGCCATGGGTTCAGATCCCTATATAGGGATGGCCAGTTGGTTCACTTCAGGGAGCGTGGTGCTGATAACACCAAGGCCATGGGTTCAGATCCCTATATAGGGATGGCCAGTTGGTTCACTTCAGGGAGCGTGGTGCTGATAACACCAAGGCCATGGGTTCAGATCCCTATATAGGGATGGCCAGTTGGTTCACTTCAGGGAGCGTGGTGCTGATAACACCAAGGCCATGGGTTCAGATCCCTATATAGGGATGGCCAGTTGGTTCACTTCAGGGAGCGTGGTGCTGATAACACCAATTCAAGGGTTAAGATCCCCTTACCAATCATCTTTAAAAAAAAAAAAAAAAAAAAAAAAAAACAGTGAACAAAAAGAACATCTATGGATATGTATAACACTTCAATTAAGTATAATATGCAGAACCTAATGGAAAGAGACTCCAAGATGTCTTTCCGGAATTTCTTATCTTTGAGGCGTATGTCCAAATGTGATTATAGTAATGATGAAAGAAAGTGAATAAAAAGCAAGGTAAATAGAATTTCCCTTTCAAAATAACAGACTAAAGCAATCTAAGAATCAGTCTTACAGAGATATCCAATCCCACAAAGCAGTATCTTACCTTTTCAGATAGAATATCTGAGGTACTGACTCTTCTTGTTAAATTTTGTTCTTTATCTTCTAACCCTTTAAAAATAAAAAAGCATCTTTTTAATAATCTAAAAGATAGCCACAATCAATATAAAATAAAATGCTATATAATATTTAGTTGCAATTATTTTATAGGGTGCCAATAAAGGGCTTCATTTTCTCAATCTCTCAACAAAATTAAGTCCATTCACACATTTTTCCAGAATTCTAGCCTTGGGCCCAGATTTCTGATGAAGTAGTATACAAAACCTTACATTTATGTATTATCTAATCTATGACAACTTTACAAATCAACTAATAAAGTTATAGTACATTTACAACAGTATTGAGATAGATACTTTTGTAGTTAAAACAGATGAAGTTAAAAACTCAGAAACCTTTCCTCAAGATGACAACTGAAGTTGCAAAGCTAGGATTTAAAATAGATCTAAACTCCAAGCCTCATGTTTTTTCCATAATACCACAACTGTCAGTGTTCCAAACATCCTAATTTGATTGCTCAAATGGGCCTTCTGGTGAAAGAACATGCAACTCCTTCAATAAAGAGAAATAACTACATCAAGCTCCCCAGACAAAGTAAACAGAAGGCAATAAACTAACTTTGAAATAGATGAGTTCTGCTATAAGGCTTATTCTGAAAATGTGAATTTATTGCAACATGATTGATATATTAGAACATAATTTGAGCATAACAAATTTCATACCTACTATGCGCAATTTATCACAAAGAAACACTAAGAGAATGAAGAAAACTACACCCAAGTGATCCAAGCCACGTAGGAATACACAAACCACACACACTTCAAAAACCTACCAGCTACCGTAATTCATTCAGTCTGTGTGTTATGAGCCACACCCATCCACATATGGTGTTACAACTTCCTGTCTGATTACAGATAACACTCTTTGCACCACTTCATAAAAACTCATAAGCTGCAAACCTTTCACTTCCATAAGCACACCTTAAGTCTTTTTCGATACAAAGTGACATACTCATTTTATTTCAAGTGTTTTTTAAAATCCATTTAACATGTAAAGCTGTGCCACCAGTTTTCCTCAATTCTTATCTTTTTTTCATGTTCAAAAACTGACAAAAGGGCCGGCCCAGTGGCGCACTGCTACAGTGCGCCNTCATCATTGTTCAAACATCATACAGGAAACTTACACAAACCTAGATGGTATAGTCTACTACACATCTAGGTAACATGGCATACCCTATTGCTCCTATGTGAGTAATGTTACAATGGCTATGTGATTAGATAATAGGAATTTTTCAGCTCCATTATAATCCTTTGGGGCCACTGTCATATATACATGTGGTCCATTACTGTTGACCCAAACATTGTTATGCAGCACATGACAGTATTATCATCCCTAAATTCAGTACCATGTATTTTGCCAAAACCTCCCAGGCTCTTTGAATCATTTCAATCTACTCATAAAAACAAACTGAAATCTCAATAGAAGAAACCGCAGCTACGTCAGATCTCTAACTCAGCAACAAAAAAAAGCTTTGGTTATTGACTGCCTATTACATATCACATACAGTGCTTCATGCTTCTACTTTATTCTACTGATGGCTCACAACAACCCAGAGAACAGATGACATTAAACTCATTTTGCAGAAAAGAAAAGAGGCAAGCAAAGGCCAAATAGCTTACACAAGGTCACTCAGCTAATAAGAGTAGGAGCTAGAATTTGATACCAGGTGAAGATCTAACTCCCAAGCTTTCCCACACAGGATAGATAATCCACAAAAAATAGGAAAAGTAAATCTCTGGATCAAAATTGAAATCAGTTTCAAAAAACAAACAGTAGGGCCAGCCCACGGCTCACTCGGGAGAGTGTGGTGCTGATAACACCAAGGCCATGGGTTCAGATCCCTATATAGGGATGGCCAGTTGGCTCACTAGGGAGAGCATCGTGCTGACAACACCAACTCAAGGGTTAAGATCCCCTTACCAGTCATCTTTAAAATAAAATAAATAAAAAAAAAAAAAAAAAAAAAAAAAAACAGTGAACAAAAAGAACATCTATGGATATGTATAACACTTCAATTAAGTATAATATGCAGAACCTAATGGAAAGAGACTCCAAGATGTCTTTCCGGAATTTCTTATCTTTGAGGCGTATGTCCAAATGTGATTATAGTAATGATGAAAGAAAGTGAATAAAAAGCAAGGTAAATAGAATTTCCCTTTCAAAATAACAGACTAAAGCAATCTAAGAATCAGTCTTACAGAGATATCCAATCCCACAAAGCAGTATCTTACCTTTTCAGATAGAATATCTGAGGTACTGACTCTTCTTGTTAAATTTTGTTCTTTATCTTCTAACCCTTTAAAAATAAAAAAGCATCTTTTTAATAATCTAAAAGATAGCCACAATCAATATAAAATAAAATGCTATATAATATTTAGTTGCAATTATTTTATAGGGTGCCAATAAAGGGCTTCATTTTCTCAATCTCTCAACAAAATTAAGTCCATTCACACATTTTTCCAGAATTCTAGCCTTGGGCCCAGATTTCTGATGAAGTAGTATACAAAACCTTACATTTATGTATTATCTAATCTATGACAACTTTACAAATCAACTAATAAAGTTATAGTACATTTACAACAGTATTGAGATAGATACTTTTGTAGTTAAAACAGATGAAGTTAAAAACTCAGAAACCTTTCCTCAAGATGACAACTGAAGTTGCAAAGCTAGGATTTAAAATAGATCTAAACTCCAAGCCTCATGTTTTTTCCATAATACCACAACTGTCAGTGTTCCAAACATCCTAATTTGATTGCTCAAATGGGCCTTCTGGTGAAAGAACATGCAACTCCTTCAATAAAGAGAAATAACTACATCAAGCTCCCCAGACAAAGTAAACAGAAGGCAATAAACTAACTTTGAAATAGATGAGTTCTGCTATAAGGCTTATTCTGAAAATGTGAATTTATTGCAACATGATTGATATATTAGAACATAATTTGAGCATAACAAATTTCATACCTACTATGCGCAATTTATCACAAAGAAACACTAAGAGAATGAAGAAAACTACACCCAAGTGATCCAAGCCACGTAGGAATACACAAACCACACACACTTCAAAAACCTACCAGCTACCGTAATTCATTCAGTCTGTGTGTTATGAGCCACACCCATCCACATATGGTGTTACAACTTCCTGTCTGATTACAGATAACACTCTTTGCACCACTTCATAAAAACTCATAAGCTGCAAACCTTTCACTTCCATAAGCACACCTTAAGTCTTTTTCGATACAAAGTGACATACTCATTTTATTTCAAGTGTTTTTTAAAATCCATTTAACATGTAAAGCTGTGCCACCAGTTTTCCTCAATTCTTATCTTTTTTTCATGTTCAAAAACTGACAAAAGGGCCGGCCCAGTGGCGCACTGCTACAGTGCGCCGCTTGGGAGTGCGGCAGCGCTCCCGCCCGAGGGTTCGGATCCCACATACAGACCGGTTCCCGCTCACTGGCTGAGCGAGGTGCGGGTGCAACACTGACGGTTGCGATCCCGTTGCTGGTCCCGGTCCGGTCCGGGCGCGACACTGAGCGTTGCGATCCGTTGCCGGACACGGGGGGGGGGGGGGGGGGGGGGGACA
>NW_007727400.1:362437-369173 GCF_000696425.1 Galeopterus variegatus
GGGGGTGGGGGGTGGGGGGTGGGGGGGGGGGGGGGGGGGGGGGGGACTGACAAAGTTTTTGAGTGCTGTTCCTCTAATCCCATGTTCCTCATACACTCCATGGATTTTATTGCACAATTTTGCAGTGTGGTGATTTTTAAGAATGTGTGTCCCATTATAGCAAAACTGACCAAACTTCTAAGAACACCAAAATAGTAGTAACTACCAGACAAAAATAAACAGAGAGGAAAAAGGGCAAAAACAGCCTTCCAATATAAATGTAGAAAGCACTAAATTTTTCTCCTACATGAGAAATCTATGAATTTCATTAGGTCATGAGAAATCTATTAGCTGATTAAGATCTCACTTGTCTACAAAAGGTGACAGCACCTCCCTCTGATGTAGCATAAAGGCAACTATCCATTAACCTAACAGGTACCTCATGAGCACAATGCTACCTTAAAAACAAGCACAAACCATAAGTTTCAGACAATAAATCTAACTTTACACAAAGATTATATTTGCAGGTTTTTGTTTAAGTTGACCAAACGGGTAGACAGGCATTGCCCTATTACTGTCATGGGTCTGTACAATAAAATTACTATTTCAATTTTTACTCAAAACCTCCAAAATGAAAAATTGATCTTGTTCAGCTACATAGTATTTAAAAAATTATTAACTGGAATTCTAAAGTGAGCTGGAGATAGGGTCATCAGCATACAGATGTAATTAAAACCATCACTCACAGGAGAATGAAACACTGAGGACAAGAAAAATTAAGTTACACAGGAAAAATAATTCTTCAAAAAAAAAAGGAAAATCAGAGAGTTATAAGATACTTGTTATCAAATGGCTAGAAGAGAGATCAAATGTCCTCATCACTAAAAAACGATAAAAGTTTTGTAATGATGAATATGCTAATTACCTTGATTTGATCATCACACATTGTATACATGTACTGATACTCAACTCTGTACACCACAAAAATATGTACAATCAATACATTTCAATTAAAAAAAAAGAAAAAGGAAGTTATAAGAAAATCCAGATGGGTAGAGTATTACAGAAAACCCACAATTTCAAGGTAAGAAAAACATCACTGAATATAGTAGAGATGTCTCCCCACTATAGCATATTTGCAACACTGCAGCCAGAGCGATCCTTTGAAAATGTAAAACAGATTATGTCAGTCCTTTGCTCAAGACCCTCTAAGAGCTTCCCATTTCACTCAGAATTTTTTTTTTTAAGTTTTTACAATGTTTATATGATCTGCCTCCACCCACAAGCTCTGATCTCTCTTCCCTTCACTCTCTGTAGTAGCATAGGCCTCCTTGTTATTCTCCAAATATGCCAGGCATCCTTCTGCATTAGGGTCATCACTCTAGTTCTGCTATTCTCAAACTTTAGTGTGTATCAGAATCAACAGAAAAGCTCATTAAATACAAGATTACTGGGCCCCATTTCCAGAGCTCACAACTCAGTAGATCTGGGGTAGGCTCTGAGAATTTGCATTTCTACCAAGTTCCCAGGTAATGCAGCACCCCAGGGACCACACTTTGAAAATCACTGCTCTACTTTCTCTTTGCCTAAAAACCTCTTCTTCCAGATACCCATTTGGCTTCAAAATCTTTGTTCAAATATCACATCCAAATTGAGGCCTACCATGACCACCTTTTACTAGCGCTGCAACCTGTACCCCTTACCCCTGCCTACTTACCCTGCTATACTTTTGTCTTTTATAACAGTTAACTTTCTCATCATGTTTACCGTTTCCCCTTCTAAAATGCAAGCCCATGAAGGAATAAATGATTTTCTATTTTGTCTACTTATGTATTTCCAAGAGCCTGGAATAAAGTGCTCAACTAAAAGAATGAAATAAAAAACACCCACTGGGGGCCAGGCCATGGCTCACATGGTCATATGGTCAGAGTGTGGTGCTGAAAACAACAAGGCCACGGGTTCAGATCCCTATATAGGGATGGCTGGTTAGCTCACTTGGGAGAGTGTGGTGCTGACAACACCAAGTCAAGGGTTAAGATCCCCTTACTGGTCATCCTTTAAAAAATAAAAATAAAAAAAATCCATTGTATTTTGCAACTGGGTCACAGATAACCTAGTCATGAGTGGTTTCAGTATTGCAATTGGGGTAGAAAAGCAGACTGTACTGGGTTAATGAGGGAATAGGAAGTAAAGTAAAGAGCTGGTGCAGACTAGCTTTTCCAGAAACCCGGTTAAAAGGAGAAAATACTTGACAGAAGTTAAGGGAGAATACAGGATAAGAAGAAGAAGCTATTTAAGTTTTTGGATGGAAAACTCAAATAAGAACCCCCTAAAGAATAAACAATAGGGGCCGGCCCGGTGGCGCACTGCTACAGTGCGCCGCTTGGGAAGTGCGGCGGCGCTCCCACCGAGGGTTTGGATCCCACATACAGACCGGCCGCTCACTGGCTGAGCGAGGGCGGGCGCAGCACCGAGGGTTGCGATCCCGTTGCCGGTCCCGGTCCGGTCCGGTACGGGCGCGACACTGAGGGTTGCGATCCGTTGCCGGTCACGAAAAAAGACAAAAAAGGAAAAAAATAAATAAATAAATAAAATAAACAATAGATGGAGCAAGGTCCCAGAGAAAGTGAGAGAAGTTAAAACCAGGAATATAAAGGCCGGCCCATGGCTCACTTGGGAGAGTGTGATGCTGATAACACCAGGGCCACGGGTTGGGATTCCTATATAGGGATGTCCAGTTAGCTCACTTGGGTGAGTGTGGTGCTGACAACACCAAGTCAAGGGTTAAGATCCCCTTACCGGTCATCTTTAAAAAAAAAAAAAAAAAAAGGACCAGGAATATAGGTTAAAGCAAAGTAGTCATAAACAAGAAGAGGGTCATCGCTTCCTTAGATTAGAAGAACTGAAGTGAAAATAAATATGGATAACAAGTTTATGGTCAGAAAGTTAAAAATTGGAATTGAGTAAGATCATCTCAAGTAGGAAGTAAGCTCATATGCTGAAAATTATGCATAAGGGTTGAGTAAAAGGCCTGAAAAAAAAAATTATGAAGGTGAAAAATTATTGAGAGGGCCAGCCTGTGGCTCACTTGGTAGAGTGCGGTGCTAATAACACCAAGGCCCCGGGTTCGGATCCCACATAGGGATGGCCGGTTCGCTCACTGGCTGAGCGTGGTGCTGACAACACCAAGTCAAGGGTTAAGATCCCCTTACCGGTCATCTTTAAAAAAAAAAAAAGAAAGAAAAGTTATTGAGAGAAATGGAAAAAAAGGGTGACCGATAACAAGTTTGATGGCAGAGTTTTGCTGAGGACTCAGGGGGAATGCACATGTAGAAACACTTGTGTATATAATTCATTAATTCAGATGAAGTTTTGGCTTCTTTGGTTTTCCTCTAATCCTTCTTCCACACCGATGCCAGTTATTTTTTAAAAACATACATCTGACCACGTCATTTTCCTGTTCAAAATAGCTGACATGAATGTTCATAGTGTATGACAAAGAAAAACAAAAAAATAGAAAAGAAAAACAGCTGACAGGCCACCCAATGATAGATTAAAGAACAAAATTCAAATTCCTCAGCAAGATATTCAAGGCTCTTTCCAATCCAACTCTAACTTGTCCTTTTATTTGGTTTGCAGCCAAATCTGCACCACATGGGAGGCCTAGAGAACTTCAAATATAAAATGATCCCAGAGCAGATGTGTACTCAGGTGCCTGACAGGGGCAAAAGCAAATCCTCTCTGGGGAATCCACCTTTGTCCCAGTCCTCAAAAAATTCCTACCAAAAAAAATTCAAGGGAAAATAAGCATCTCTCAAAAAAAAAAAAAAGTCACTAAATGTTCAATAAAAGAAAATACAAAAATGAGAGCCAGCAGAAACAAAAAACATCAAACTCTAGGCCCACAAAGACCACAGATGTTGGAAATTAGCAGACACAGAAGAGAAATAAAATGAAAGCAATCTATGGTTAATTTGTTTAAAGAAATAAAGGTAAACTTGAAAATATAAGCAGGGAGAAAAAAACTAAAAAGAATGATCAAAGTGATTTGTAAAACAAAAAAAATGTGAAATACTAAAATAAAAATTGTAATTGAAATGTAAAACTCAATAGGCAGACTCAATGCAGATCAGACACAGCTGAAGAGAAAATCAGTAAAATGAAACACATATCAGAGGAAATTTTCCTAAATGTAGCAGAGTTACAAAAAGATAGAAACTTAGGGAAATTAAGAGACATGAATAATAAAGTAAGATGACTTAACACACATCTATACAGAGTTCCAGAAAAGAGAGAGAATGGGGCAAGATTTTAACAGAGAATGATAAATTTTTCAGACCCAGTGAAAGATCCAATCCCGATTCAAGAAGCACAACAAATCCCACGTTGGAGAAATAAAAAGAAATCTATAATCAACACACCATAGTTAAACTACAGAATATCGTAGACAAAAATAAATCTTTAAAGCAACCAGAGAAAGAAGGCATGTTCATCGCTTCCTTAGATTAGAAGAACTGAAGTGAAAATAAATATGGATAACAAGTTTATGGTCAGAAAGTTAAAAATTGGAATTGAGTAAGATCATCTCAAGTAGGAAGTAAGCTCATATGCTGAAAATTATGCATAAGGGTTGAGTAAAAGGCCTGAAAAAAAAAATTATGAAGGTGAAAAGTTATTGAGAGGGCCAGCCTGTGGCTCACTTGGTAGAGTGCGGTGCTAATAACACCAAGGCCCCGGGTTCGGATCCCACATAGGGATGGCCGGTTCGCTCACTGGCTGAGCGTGGTGCTGACAACACCAAGTCAAGGGTTAAGATCCCCTTACCGGTCATCTTTAAAAAAAAAAGTGTTCAGCCACCACCACCCCAAATTTAGATCAGGGTGCAGTCTGAAGAGAATAAAGCAGATGATATTTCTTTTAATTTTAAAACGTAGATATTTACCCCCCCAAATCCAGGGAGGGGTACAGGTTTTCAGAGAGTGATTCTGCTTTCTCAAGTCTCAAAAGCACTAAACTAAGAGCTTATTCTCTTAAGAGTTTCTGAGGAAAGGCCTTCTGTGCCTCAGTTTCCTTATCTGTAAAATGGGAGATAATAACAGTACCTACTTTTTATGAGATTCTTGTGAGGATTAAAGGAATTAATATGTATAAAGGGCCTAAAACAGTGCCTGACACATAGTAAGTGCTCCGTGGGTGTTAACTAAACTTTATTAAGGATTTTATTTATTCCATCTTGTTTGCAATGCTTCTTATTTGTGGTCATATATTATCCAATTACTAAGCATTAACAGTGACTTCGTAACAGGCTATTTCAGCCCCAGTGCATGTCTGGGTTAGAAGTTTGACTGATGGCTTATAAATAAATGTTCATCTTCCAGGTCAGTGGCATCCAGCTTCTCCACAGACCCACTGGTGGTTGTATCTGTTAATTTCATTTACTGAGAAAATATATTGCACATAAAAGAGTCCAGCAATGCATTTAAATTAATTGGTAACTTTATTAACAACAATAGCATCTACACAGATTTGAAAACACACATGCAGGAAACATAAAATTTATTAAGTCTATGATAATGTCTGGAGCTTATTTGGATTCATGAAACATCTCCAACCAACTCCAGAAGCCCTTAACCAAGAGCAGAGTTGAGTAACTGATCAGAACATCAGTGTCTTCATCAGCAAAATCACGGCGTGGACAAAAAGACTCAAATTCCACAAAATAAAACTAAAATGCAACTGTCCTGGCATCTGAAGATACAAATATGGTGGGCAGTGTCAGCTGCATGACCAGCGGACCAATCGCTTAGCTTCTCTCAACCGCATTTGTAAAAAGGATATTGACTCTGCAGTCCTGTCTATCTTGCAGGACTGACCAAGTAAATAAGGTGGCGACTGGAAATTAAAATCTCATCTGAGTGGGGAACAGAGAATCAGGATTGGTGGGAAAGGGGTAAGAAAAGAAGGGAAAATTCTCTTTCCAGTGACCAACGCTCTGAATTTAATGAAAATCAAAAAAAGGTGACAGTAAACTCGGAAGCGAAAAGCGAGGACCTACCATTTCCACCTCCTCTCAGATGCAAAAAGGCCCCCCTCCCAGCTGTTGCACTTGAGGTGACTAAAGACATTTGGAGGAGCTCCATAAATATTTTCATTTTCATTGAGTCTTCGCATACTTCTAACAGAAACGAACAACATCCATCTGTCTAGGGAAGTGACTAAGAAAGGGGTGGGATATAAAATGTAATTCAACAATATTAATTCAGTAAATAGTATTTATTTATTTTATTATATTTTTTTTTAATAAAGATGACCGGTAAGGGGATCTTAACCCTTGACTTGGTGTTGTCAGCACCACGCTCACCCAGTGAGCTAACCGGCCATCCCTATATGGGATCCGAACCTGCGGCCTTGGTGTTATTAGCACCGCACTCTACCGAGTGAGCCACGGGCCGGCCCAGTAAATAGTATTTAAGTGTCCACTGTACGCCAGGCAGATTGAGGCTGAACACATAGAGGAAAACCAGACCAGCAAAGTCTCTGTCACGGGCTTAAGGAGAAAGACCATAAACAAGAAAGCAAACGAACCAATTTCATACAGCTGCTAGGAGGAAGATAAAACAGACAAGTAGGACCGAGAGCCGCGAATTCCTGAGTGAATGACTTGGGAAGGTCTCTGAGAAGTGACTTTTGAGCATAGATCTAAAATGACCAGTGCCTTGCAGTAACCTGGGGCCGAAGCATTCCAAGCAGAGAGTAT
>NW_007727400.1:369510-394996 GCF_000696425.1 Galeopterus variegatus
CCATGCGAAGTATTTGCAGCACAGGAGGTGGGAGAGACAGGACCACCGGGGGAACACTGATGCACTGCAAGAACAGCTGACCGGCACCCCAATCAGTGAAGGACCACCCAGAGGAGAGTGGTCAGGAATACAGAATTGCATGCAGTATAGTTTCATGAAAAGACTTAGGCCCACATCAGAGTTTCTACACAATCCAGGTGCACCAGGTCTCTGGTGAGCCAGAAGTACCTATAAAGTCAACCAATATAACCTGAGCTGCACAAAAAGCCTTCCCTAGGGAAGCAGCAGCAAAGCAGCAATTTAGCTAAACCACACAGCTCAAGTACAGGCCCCCACAGGAAGTTCCCCCATTTTGGAAGTAAGCAAAGTACAAAAAATTAGCTCTTGTCCAGGCACAGTGCCAGCGCCTTGGTACCCACTTGGGGATCTGAAGCATGGAGCCAAGGACTGGACACCCCTCCCACAACCAGGCACACCACCAGAACCTCAGGACCTGCCTGGGAACCTGAGGGCTCGAGTTGGGGGCCAGATCCCCCTCCCACAACCAGACACACCTCCAGTGCCTTGGGGCCCACCCAGAGACCTGAGGCATGGAGCTTGGGACCAAACCCCCCACCCCACAACCAGGCACACCACCAGTGCCAAGGAGCATGCCAAAAACATCACAGCCACCACAATAACCACAGCTGCTGTAAAAGCGGCTAGACGCCACAACCACCACACAGATTGTCCGCCAGCCACTGGAGTGCACTGACACAAGGAGAGTCACCAGCAGAGACCAAAGAAAAGAAGAGGTTGTCTCTCTCTGCAAAGCTCATTCCAGAGTGACAGAAGAAGCATCTGCTCTACGATACCACTGGGGGACCTGAACACACCTCTCAGCATTGGAGCAAT
This sequence comes from Galeopterus variegatus, assembly GCF_000696425.1. Classification (NCBI taxonomy): domain Eukaryota; kingdom Metazoa; phylum Chordata; class Mammalia; order Dermoptera; family Cynocephalidae; genus Galeopterus; species Galeopterus variegatus. Next base: position 370,405 of record NW_007727400.1, read on the forward strand.
CATCTAGGCAACAAATCAACAGAGTAACCATTACTCTTTCAGGAGAGAAGAAATCCAGGGTTGTCAGGGGGGAGGGGAAGGGAGAGAAGGATAGGGAGAGACTGGACAAGGGGCATAAAGAATAAGTATGATTTGTAACAATACATATGCTAGTAATATTGATCTGAACCCCCAAAATATGTATAATCAACTATGATTCAATAAAATTTTTTAAAAAATCAATCAATATAATTCAATATGCTAATAAATTAAAGGAGATAAATTAGACGCTCATCTCAACAACAAAGAAAAAAAAATTTAATAAACTTCAACACCCATTCACACTGAAAATCTCAAACTAGGAACAGGGCAAAAATTTCCTTTACCTAACAAAGGGTACCTACAAAAAACTTACAAACATCTTTAATGGTAAATGTCAAAAACATTCCCTTTAAGTTCGGAAACAAAGGTGTACACTATTGTCACTTATGTTCAACACTGAATTATAAGTCCTAGCCAACATGTCAGGCCAAAAAAAGAAATAAAACACAGATTAAAGATTAGAAGAAAACAAAACTTGTCATTATTTGATAATGTAACTGTATACATAGAAAGTACAAAAGAATTCACAGAATAATTTTAACAATGTGCACTACCAAAACAACTAATTACTCCTTTAGAGAAAGAAGAGTCTTATTACTAACAAAAACATTTAATTCCATTACCTTGACTAGATTCAGTACTGTCGGATTTCAGGGAAAGTTGTTTTGCCCCATCTTTAACTTTTTTCAACCGGTTCTTATCTCCCGGTAAAGTCAATTTTTGCCTGAGTGGTTTTAATTCAAATGCCTGAAAAGTTTTGACGTGTGTTTTCTCCTCAGGAGCTACTTCTTTACTTGAGTCCTTTGTAATACTGACATTATCAGTGCCTGTTTGGTCCTCAAAGTTCAATGTTTTAGAATCTTCCTGCACATTCTCTTCTTTGCTACTCAAAGCTAGTTTTTCATCCTTATTGATGCACTCTAGTTCCAACTGTATTTGCTTATACTTTAAGAGTAAATCTTCAAAAGTTTCTTCCCCACAGTTTTCACTTTTTGAAGAATAATTTTGTTTTCTTGATGGAGATCTTCCAAAACTTTTGGCTGAATAGCATATTAAGGAAACCAGTTTCCAAGAATTTTCCACAGTTAAATTTAACAAAAAAAAAATAAATTATAAATTTTCAGGAAAGACAAATTGATATTTTTAAATTACCAAATTCCATTTAATATGTGTACTGCTAATGTCCACTTTCACTATGTGCCCATATTTGAATTTAACAAGTATCCATATAAATAGTCCACTTACAAAATCACTAGTATAAGTAATTACCATTAGTATCCATGGGTAGTCCACCTAGTTAGGTTATAGCATCTTTCCTTCTGTAGGTGCCAGGAAAGCACATAATGAGCTGGATGTTAAAGATTCTTTTCTGAAGGAAGACGGGAAAAACTGCTTTGTCACAGATGTGGAAATTTACATTGCAGATAATCAGGAGAAAATGTTTCTTCTCTTTAGTTTCCTCTCATCTCAAATTTTTAAAAAACAAGAAAACAAGAGATAAAAAATGAACACTGACAATTAGTAGACTAATTTATGAATAAGAAACATTTTCTTAAAAATCTAATACATAGGTTTAGAGCTCACAAAGTATATTAACATCCAACATATGCACAACAAAAATAATTATGGCAATTATATCATTTTTAAAAACAGAACTTTTAAATAGTACTCAAAATGTATCTTCAAACTAATTTTCCCCTAAAGACAAGGCTATCTAAATCCAAAATCAATTGTTTTTATTTTCTTCTCTAACACAGTGATACACAGAACATAACTTCTTCCTTGGAAATGGCTACAAAGTCCTCAACTACAATTTTTATTCACAACAATTCATACATGTGATAGCTGTTACATCTCATTTTTCTTACCTGGAAATTAAGAGAAAAGCCAAGTACCTCTGGTTTTAATACAATAGATCATTTATAGATCACTTTGAATTGGCTAGGATATAACATATTCCCTAAATAGGGTTCTTCTCTGTTTAACGTCTCACAAGACAAACAGCTGGCAAAGATTTTTAAATTCCCCTGATAATTAATTCAAGAATGAGAATTACCACCAAATATTTGAGAAACTAAGTATTGCAAGTGAAAATCTAACAGTTCTGCAGCAAAACTGTTCTAGTAAATCTTTCGTTCTGTTTTCTTCTCCTCAGAGCCAAGTTTCTTGAAAGAATACTAGTTGCTCAGTATCTTTCTTACTCATTCTTAAACCAAATGGAATCTGGCTGCTGTCCCATTAATCCACAGAAACTGCTCTGGCTGAGTTTATCCACCAATGTTTTCAAATCTTATTTTACCTGATCTCTCTGTAGCATTTGACACTGTAAACCACTTGTCTCTTGGCTTCCGTAACTCCCACTCTCTTGTTTCCCTAACTCGTTTTTTTTTCTCTTAAGTCTTCACGACTCCTTTCTCTCCAATTCCTGAAATAATCATGCTCTCCAGTGAGCTCTACTTAGCCTCTTTCTCCTTTCATATTGAGTGTTCTAATGCACTCCCACAGTTTTACGGTAACTACCACAGGAGAGAAGTCTGGCCTGACAAGAAGATATTTTGGGTTCTCTGTCTCCCACAAGCCATCCCCCATACTGCTGACAGAGTAATCTTTCTATACAATACAAATGTGATCAGATAACTCCCCTTGTTTAAATCTCATTAAGAATAGAGTCCAAAATCTTTAGAATGAATATAATGCCTTCATGATCTGACCTGTGCTTACCTTTCTAATCTTATCTTTTCCCAGCTCATCACAATTTATACATAACTTTGTGTCTAGGTTTTTGTTCTTCAATTTGACTCCAATTCAACTGTCACCCCCCCTCTGTGAAGGGGAAGAGTAACTTGCTCTCCCCTTTCCCCTCTTAAGCATTCTTTCTATATAAATTCTGGAATGACATGCATTTACATCTGACTTTTCAATGAACACATTTAAAGGCACAACTGCAATAATATAAAAATAAATAAATAAAGACGAAAGACCTTGGAAACATTTGCAAAGGGAAAAGATTCAGTACACCAACAAAAAATAACTGAAGAACAGAAAAATGAGGAAAAGCAACTTCATTACAACTGTAACTGAGTAAACTCCTTTAAGGCTAAATGAAATCTACTCCTGTATATACAGAATAGCTAGGATCAAACCAACACCTATTAGATTTAATTTTAAGCTTGTCAAGATGCAATTTCTAACTGAAACCCGATATAAAAAAAAAATTATTCAACCTTTTCAGCTGCAGCTGAAAATGGAATGAACGACTTTTTACTGATAAGAGACACTGGCCTATGTTAGCACTCATCAGATTTGAAAATTTAAAACAGTAGTCACCCAAGAGAGACTTACACTAAGAAAGACTGACAAAGTATCTTAAGAGAAATTAAGAATGAAAATAAGAACTGCAATAGAATCTAGTTTATTCTATTTCTTTAAAGCTGCAACTAGCAAATCTTAATTATCGCAGAGAAAGAAATTATGGCAAAAAAAAAAACAAAAAACAAAAACAAAAACTCTTGATTCAGGCTACTTCACTTAAAGCTGCAACTAGCAAATCTTAATTATCGCAGAGAAAGAAATTATGGCAAAAAAAAAAAAAACTCTTGATTCAGGCTACTTCAGTACAAGACTATAAAAATGAACTACAGAATAACCCTCATTCTCTCTTTATATACTATTTGTAAAATTTTAAAAAGCCATTATTATAAGCATACAGTGGAAATATGAATTAAACAGTAAAATCTTAATTAAAAAAAAATCTGAATTAATAAAGCTTTGTATTACAAATTTTGTTTGCTCACGTTATACAAAAGTAGCTAGGAACTACGTTTTCCTTCTCAAATTCTTAAAAAGAACACCACCTCTAGAATGGAACAGTGATACTTCATGAGGAAAACAATGAACAGAGGACCAAAACAAGCATCCTTTTCTTAAGTGCGGCATCTGTGAAAAGAAAAACAGCAAGATAGCTCATTTCTGACAAGTTACTACAGAAACCAAAGTCACATAGGCAAACTGGATATTTTCCTGTACTTTTTTCACAACATCATATGCTTGTTTATTAATAAAGACATGTAAGCTTAACAATTAACAAAGGTATACAGCAAAGACTCAAATTGGTACTGAATGGACTGACAGAAGACACAGGCAGGAGGCAGGCAAGCCCACTCATCTTCCCCTTTTCTAACAGAGAATAAATTTTAAAAACACTTTGAGCTCCCACAGTACTTTTTACATACCGATCTGAACTTTTTAAACTAAACTGTAATTATTTATTTTCGTTCGTCTCCCCAACACAAATTACGAGTTTTATCTTTGCATCCTTAAAACACACGAACACTCACACACACTTAAACATCTTTTCTATTTTTGGATTCAGAATAGACAGCTAACAAATCCACGGACAAAAAAATAACTTGGGCAAAGGTTTTTTTTTTTTTTTTTAACCTTCTTGAAAGAACACTCACTGTCAAAAAGTTAAATAGTTACATGATTTTCTCTGTAACAATCCTGAAATGCTCCTAACCCAACTTTTGCTTGCAGAAGTAAGTTTTATCAAGACACTAGCATCAGAAGCTGCTGTTTCTTACCTAAACCTACATTCCTTGCCCCCTTTACACCATGACATCTGGGAAAGACCATTCTGCCCCTAAGTATTCTATAAAAAATAATTTTGAGTTTCTTCCAAATAAGTATTGCTACATATAAATTTCATATACAACATATTAAAAAATCATTACCCTATGGAAATTACAATCAGTAATGAAAGTCCTTAGGAAACTATTTTTATGCAGTAACTGCAGAGTATGTCAAGACATAGTTCTACAAACCCACCATAAAACAGGAAACCTTCAGATGACTGATTCCTCTGTATAAATCCTAAGTACATTCAATAATATTAAAGAAAACTAAGAATAAGGTTAGAGGGAGCAAAAATCAGATATTTTGCTATTTTCCTTCTCAATTTGTCCATAATCTCCACCCTCCCAAACGCACTCCCCATTCTAATATATTAAAACTAAAAAGCTGATAAGTTTCTCTTTCTCTCTTCGGCCAACATTTAGTCAGCACTAAGAGTTACAAAATATTCAAAAGTGAACACAGGAAATAGAGACATTAAGGAAGTAAAGCTTTCCAAAAAGATATATGAATTAAAAAGTTATGAGTTAACAGGACTGGTAAAATCACCGGGGTTTTTTGTTTGTTTGTTTTTTGTTTTGTTTTGTTTTCTCCTACTTTAAAAGGTAGCAATGAGAAAAATAAATCACGAAAGGTAAAAAAAAAATAAAACATAAAAAATAAAAAAAATAGAATCACAAGAACAGGAGGATTATGCATAATGAAAGTTTACAATTTTCAATGTCAAAATGCAATATGATATAAGCAACAGTTGTTTTCTCCTACTTTAAAAGGTAGCAATGAGAAAAATAAATCACGAAAGGTAAAAAAAAATAAAACATAAAAAATAAAAAAAATAGAATCACAAGAACAGTAGGATTATGCATAATGAAAGTTTACAATTTTCAATGTCAAAATGCAATATGATATAAGCAACAGTATTTACGACTATTTTTCTCCCTTTAACAACCTAAGTCAACTTCAAATAAAATACAAACCTCCTGTACCAGCAAAATACAAATGCTAATCAAACTTGAGTTTCTGATGTACTACTTCAAATCTAACTTGACTGTCAAAGATTCCACTACCTTACTCCAATCCATAACACGCTGTTAAAAAGCAATAAATCTTAAGAAACACGCTACACTGTGACACATGGGAATTACCAAAGAACAACTTACTTTAAGCACTGGACACAGGGACCAATAAGCGGTCTGATGATTCACAAAAGTTACACTCATCTCACAGACCTACGCTAAAGGGAATTTTAGTTAGTGACACACCCAGGGCAGACCGCCACATTAAGGATACAGCTCTTCCGAGGTGGAGAGGGCTCTCGCCAGCTCTGACTGCTGCTGAATCCGGATCCCGCTCCTCCTCCCAGAGGAGGTCTGCCCCCTGGCTTGCCTCCTCGCTCACCCACTCCTCGCCCCCGACTCCAGCGACTCCCACCCCGGTAAGGCCTGCCTCGAAAGCGGAAACGGTCCAAGGCGATGTGGCTCCGCTCCCAGAAAGACGGCCGGGGGCTGCTTTCGGTCAGTGAGTTCGAAGGCACCCGCACGGAGGGCGGGTGAGACCGGAACGGTTCTTTGGGTCGGTAGCTGCTGTGTCCCCTGAGGTGGCCCCGCTCCGACGCGTGCCGCGAGCGTGAGAAATTCCTCAGCTGTTGCTGAGAAGAGGACGATGACGAGGAAGAGCCACCGCCTCCGCCGGATCCACCGCCCCGGGCCGGGTGAGTTGGCCTTCGCCGCAGATACGGTAACAACCCGCCGCCGCTGCTACTGCTACTGCTCCGGCTCCGTATCTGACTGTTATTATCGTCGTCACTGATCTCCCCATCTTCAAGCTCCCCTTCTTCCTTCGGCGAGAGGCCGCTGGAGGCCAGGGCCGGAGTATCCACAGCCGCCATCCGGGGAGCAGCGCCTTCCACACAACCTTACCCTCCGTCCTGGGATCCGCCCCACGGTTCCCTTTCTCCTCGGCTCCCTTTCTTAAAGGACCCGGTCACTGCGGCCTTACCCCTATACGGACAACTAGCGGGCTCTGCTCCCCAACTTCCCCGCACCCCAGCTCTTTCTCGTCGGACCGTCGCAACCCAGTTCCACCTCCTAGCGCCCCCTTGCACCTCAGCAATCGGGGATCTTCCGCCTCGCGAGAAAGGGGCTCTAAAGCGGCTGTGTCCGAGACGTCACTTCCTGCGATACGTAGGAAACGAAACTCCCATTCACGCGATAACAATGAGGCCAACGCGATGCTTCCTGGGATTTGTAGTCTTTGTCTCTCACCCGATTTTTTTTTTTTTCTTCTGGACTACGATTCACACCCACTCAAGGCTCTGGACTGGGACAGATAGGTGTGTGGAGAGGTTGGCCGATCTGCTCTTGGCTGTAACCTTCCGAGAGTTTCATGGTACATAATCGGAGGGGAAAACAACCTCTTCCTTTTAATTGCTCCGGGGCCGCTGCCAAAGAGACGCAGTGGACCTACTCTCTTTTGGGGGTAAGGAGAGGGAACGGGTTGTGTCCGCCATGTTGGTGAAGGCAAATGGAGGCGACTGGAGCTCCACGACTGTCAGCTCTGCTGGCTCAAGTCCTCCATATTAATAAAGAGAAAGGGAAGGTTGACCCTTCCTCGTCCTCCCCCTCCCCTCCACATACACACCCCTTTTTCCCCACACAACTCTCACGACTAAGCTCAGTGGGCCTTTCGCCTGCCTCGATTGTCCAGCCTTTGCCAGAAGGAAGTTTAGCATCCAGCGCCTCAGAACAGGCTTAAGACAGCGCCGAATGAGGGGGAAAGAGAAATGCCGACCAATTGCGCCGCGGCGGGCTGTGCTACTACCTACAACAAGCACATTAACATCAGCTTCCACAGGTAACTTGGGCAAGCAGTGGGGGTGACGGAAACGGGAGCTCCTAGTCTGGGTATCGTTTGTGTGGAAGGAACAGGAGGATTCTACTAATTCTAGTAACTTTCCCAGCGGGTAGCAGGAAAACATCATTTTCGTCCTTTGTGTATGTTTCTCAAATCTGTTCAATTTTTCTCTCCCTTTGGGGAAGCTTTGCTCACTCTCTTAAAAAAAAAAAAAAATCCAAGTACTGGATAGTGATTACCACTTAAAGAAAAAGTGATAGGAGGATACCTTCGTTTTCTATTTTACTCCTATATATTAGACTGTGTCTAGACATGAAGGACGCCATAAGGGAGAGAGATCTTCCCGTTCAAGTCATCAATCACCTTAAAAGCCTGCTGTGTTCCCGTTAAAATCTGGAAATTCTCACTAGCTTAATTGACGTGACAAGCATTTAGATTTCTAATAGGCACACACAGTAACTGCGGAGGAACTGAGTCATCACTGATAGCCGTGGAATTACCTTATTAAAAGATAACCACTTAAAAAAAAAACAGCGATGTTTCTGTTTTTAAACTACTTCATGCAAACGTAGTGCTTTATTCATTTATCCAAGAAATATGTACCGTGTTCCTAATTAGCTAACATTGTGCTAAGGATCCATAAATTTCTTACCCTCTTGGAGTTTAGAGTTTAGTGGGGGAGAAAGACATAAATAAATACTGACAGTTAAGTGCCACAAAAGAGACGTTGAGAGAAACCTAACAGCGTTGGAATGTCAAAGAACACTTCTCAAAAGATGTGACATTTCAAATGAGACCAAAGGATGACATACATTTGGTCCTGTATACTACACTTTCCTAAGAGTACTTGAGAAGCTGTAGTGGAGGTTTAAAAAGAAGAATGGCATGAGTAAATTTTCCTATTAAAAAGCCCTCTGGCTGCAGTATGGAGAATTATAGGATTAAAGTGCTGGTCAAGCATCATTAGAGATGAACTTGATGAGAAAAGAGCTTATTACAGAATGTTAAGATACTTACTGTTTCCTCCACAGGGAAATCCTGGTCAACTGAACTAAACACTGCTCTTAGTGGCTAGCACAACCAGCACTGGATTAGGGGAGGTGAGAGTTGATAAAGAAAAACTAATTAGGAAGCCATAGTAAAACAAGGGGAGTCTACCCAGTGGCCCAGACTAGGGTGGTATTGACAATAGGGATGGAGAGAAAGGGACAGATTTGAGAAATGTTTGAGGAGAAACTACTGAATTTGGTAATATGATTTGGAAGATTAGAGAGAGGGAAGAATCCAGGCACCAATAACATTGTTTAAGAGATGCACAGTGGTGGTAAAAGAACATGCTGTTATGGAATTAACATTTTTATGTTTAACCTCAGAAATTTAAGTCTTAGAATAGCATTAATTATAATAAAAATACATTACTATTTCATAAATACAAACAGTATTTAATTAACTCCTGTCCTCCTAGAACATTAGCAGACTTCTTTATCCCGTGTACAAGTTATGTTGCCTAAACTTACTGTCTCCGTTTTTGTTATCTCTTAGCCCATTCTATCTAGTCTAAGTCTCTCCAATAATCTGATACTGCTCTTAACATGACCTCTATATCTCTCTACATTTTTCATGGCATGTGATTATTTCCTCCTTGAAATACTTTCTACTTTTGAAATACGTGACACTAATTTTGTGATTTTCCTCTTACTTCTTTGACCTATCTTCAATTTCTTTTGCCAGCCCTTCTTACCAACTTCTAATCTAGGTCTTCACACTCTCATCAAAATAATTTCAACTATTCCTGTGGTCTCAGTAAACAGCTACTCGTTGATGCCTCCCAAATGAGTATCTCCAGCCCATATCTCTCTAAGAAGTTCCAAACTTATAGGCCAAGTATCTACTCAGTATTTCCCCGGTCTCCCTCCAGTTCCCCAGATTCAACTTCTGTGTTGATGAACTGTCCTTCCCTCAAACATACACCACATCCTGTATTCCCTTTCTTAGTAAATGGAAATACCATCCACCCAGAAACTTGGAAGTCATACTCCCTTGTCACCATTCCCTCTTGATTGGATTATTACAACAGCCTATTAACTGGATCACTGCTTCCATTCATGCACACCTAGCCATACTTCTATAATCAATAGTGTGTTACTAAATGTTTAACTGGCTCTCCAGGGAAGGGAAAAAGCCCTGATTTGTAGTGATTGCCCAATTTCCATGATATAAATACTCCTTCCAAGGCTGGTTTCAAGCTACCAATATGGCATCCTGATCATGGAACTGGAAAGAAATATACAGTATCACACTACTCTTTAGTATTTCCACCATACAGATTTACAACAGACATAACCTTAAGAGTATAGATAATAGTAAAATAATTAGGAAGTTGTGGGTTTTTAGTATTTATCATCTTTGGTTTTGATGTATCTAATTACAAATTTATATCATCTAATTTTTAATAATGGCTATGTTTAACAACATATTAAACATTTATTCAGGGCCGGCCCGTGGCTCACTCGGGAGAGTGCGGTGCTGATAACACCAAGGCCCCGGGTTCGGATCCCATATAGGGATGGCCGGTTGGCTCACTGGCTGAGACTGGTGCTGACAACACCAAGTCAAGGGTTAAGATCCCCTTACCAGTCATCTTTAAAAAAAAAAAAAAAACATTTATTCAAAAATTTTCTAACAATCAGTTCTCACAATTTGGCCCTTTAATGGCATACCAATGCCATTTTGGATACAAAATTTCTCTTTGACTTAGAAGGCTATCCATCATCATTTTATGTCATAATACTCTTCCCTGTCCCCAAGATACTCTTAACACTCTTCACCACTCCCATCTAACTTCCCTAGCTAATTCTTACTCTTTTAAGGCCTCCTGACTAGATTAGTTCTTCCTATTTTATGGTTCCATGCAACCCTGTACTTATCCTTTTATAAAACTCCATGGACACTTGTAATTACTTTTTTTTTTTTTTTCCTCTTTGTCTTTTTTCGTGACCGGCAACAGATCGCAACCCTCAGTGTCGCGCCCGTACCGGACCGGGACCGGCCACGGGATCGCAACCCTCGGCGTTGCTCCCGCCCCTTGCTCAGCCAGTGAGTGGCCGGTCTGTATGTGGGATCCGAACCCTCGGCGGGAGCACCACCACGCTTCCCAAGCGGCGCACTATAGCAGTGCGCCACCGGGCTGGCCCGTAATTACTTTTATAATAATAATAAGTAACACTTATTTAGTATTTACCATGTACTGTGCACTGGGAAGCATTTACTCACATTTTCTCATTTAATCCTTAGAAACACACTGGTACCATTCTTACATAACTTTATAGAATGATGATACAAAGGAGACCTAAAAAGTTTAAATAATTTGCCAACATCACCCAGCTGTTACTCAAAGGAGACAGGATTAGAGCCCTGTTATATTGCATCAAGCTATTCAATTCTCTATCTTCCCCCATTACAGAATATACTTATAGAGGATAGGTACCATGTCTGTTTTGTTTACTACCATGTCTTCAGTGCCCAGGACAGTGCTTGAAATGTAAGAGGTATTCAACTGTTTAATAAAGACACAAGCAAAATAGCACTGTTTAAAATAGTGATTTTCCAAAACATGTAATGTTTATGAAAGCTTGGTTCTATTATTGTGTAGACAAGAATATATCCATCTGTTTCCAATATGTTAATTTTTTAATATCTATAGAATGACTTGTTATTACTTAGATTAAACTTATGGGCTACCTCTCCCACCCTTTGAATGTGCTGAGAAAAATCCAAACAACACATGCTAAATATGATTAAGGTTAGTGCTGTATAAAGTCATTATACCAAAATAAAATATAAAATTATTCTTTTTTATTGATATAATTGTACATATTTATGTGCTAATTATTCTTACTCTATTTCAGCACAAATAATTTAAAGATTATTTAATAATGTCCAGTTAACCCCATTAGTTCATTCATTCATTCACTGAAACACTCAGAAAAGTTCATTGAGTGCTTAACAGATACTATGAAAGATACAATGCAAGACCTGGGGATAAAGTAGTAAAAAAATATGGCCCCTACCCTAGAGAAACTTACAGTTCTAGTAGGGAAAATAAAGTAAACAATTAGAATACAGTAATATTAGTGCTTTATTACATAGCAACATCTAACTCAGTCTTCTGATCATGGAAAACTTCCTTGGTACAATGAGTGCATACTCATATATTTTGCATTTGAAATTAATAAGAAAGGAGAAAGAAAAAATTAAAGAAAAAAACAAATAAAAATAAAAATGAGCTAAAGAAAAAAGAAAAACATAAGTATGAAAGGAAAAACATTGCTACAAAGCATTTTACCTTTTTGTAATTATGCCTTCTGCTGCACTACATAACTTGAGTTGATTTTTTTTTTTAATATATGCAGCTTAACTACATGGAAGTAATATCATGAATTATTAATTTAAATATTCTGTATTCATATTAATTTAGCAAATTTTTGTTGAGTCCCTACTGTTCGCAAGGCACTGTGCCAAAGACAGATGAAAAGATATGATAATGATCTTTGTCCTCAAGAAATTTATAATCTTTTATTTCACTGGAAATTTATTAAAATGGAAAAATCACAAAACAATGTAGTTAGTGTCATAGTGACGGAACACAGAGGAAGGAGTACCAGAATCTGCATAGGCTTTCCTTGATAAAATTTAATCTTTAGGTATCTGCTTTGTCTAGACCATATATATACACCAGCAGCATATCAAAGCATTGTGAAATTACTCCTGCTTATAATGGTTTTACATAAACTTGATCTAGATCAGTTTAGTCATGTTTTATGTTACTGCCCGTGTTAAGAACTAGATTGGGAAGAAATGTCTCTCTTGAAAGCCATTAAAAATAAAACCATTCAAGTCAGTTTTTACTAATATTTTTATAACATAAATATTACCATGATTTGATTTCTGTTCAAGTGTCTGGATATTGTAAGGTAAAAATTTTTTGTGTAAATGGGTGACAGTTTAAATTATCACCTTTTAAATTTCTTTTAACCATTTAGGTGTAACCAGAAGTATGATAGTTGGAATTTGAGTTGTCTTTTTTTTCCTTAAGGTTTCCTTTGGATCCTAAAAGAAGAAAAGAATGGGTTCGCCTGGTTAGGCGCAAAGATTTTGTGCCAGGAAAACATACGTTTCTTTGTTCAAAGCACTTTGAAGCCTCCTGTTTTGACCTAACAGGACAAACTCGGCGACTTAAAATGGATGCTGTTCCAACTCTTTTTGATTTTTGTACCCACATAAAGTCTATGGTAGGTAATGTTACTCTCCTTTTTTGTTTTTTGTTTTTTTTAACCAATTTTAGAACCCATTTCTTTTTGTTTATGCAATGGAGCAATTCAAAATATACTGAAATTCATATATAGTGATATGCCTCAAGAAAATTGCAGACCTTCCTCTCATACAATAAGAATTAGGTGTAGGCTAGAATTAGAATTAGATTGGGATTCTTTCCCCAATCCAAATTGTTTTACTATATTGAAATTTTACATTACTACAATTATTATCAGTAATTGCACCATTGGTAAAACTGAGAAATCATATCAGTAACGAAACCTCCAGCATTAGGAGGTTTCTGCTCTGATTTTAAAATATGACACTCAAATAATATGCTAAGCGCTTTAAGAGCAGCACACCCAGAGTCACACCAAAGTATATAAGTTCAGTGGGAGGCATAATAGAAAACTTCATAGAGTTTAGGCATTTACGCTGGGCCTGAGGACTAGGGAGTTTGGAGATTAGGTGAGGTTCTTGACCTTGAACAGAACAATTGCAACTGCGTGGTAAGAACAAAAGCCAATGGGTTGAGTGGTAAGTGGGAAATAACCAAATGTTAACAAGTGATATTTAAAAGGAAGGAGAGGGGCCGGCCCGGTGGCGCACTGGAGAGTGCGCCGCTTGGGAGCGCAGCAGCGCTCCCGCCAAGGGTTCGGATCCCATGTGGAGACCGGTTCCCGCTCACTGGCTGAGCGCGATGCAGGCGCAACACCGAGGGTTGCAATCCCGTTGCCGGTCCCCGGTACGGGAGCGACACCGAGGGTTGTGATCCCGTTACCGGTCAGTAAAAAAGACAAAAAGGAAAAAAAATAAAAAATAAAAATAAAAGGAAGGAGAGAATTAAGATATAGGATGAATGAATTAAAATGTTTTATCTAGTTAGGGAAGATCTGATCAAAGAGGAAACCTAGCTGAGAAAGACAGGGTCACAAAAAGTAAAAAGGGGTAGAATGAACACTGTCTAAAAGGACAGACATCTTTTCTCTTGAGAGAAGAAACAACAGCTTTTCTTGAGTTATTTGTGACAGTTAAATTTGTAAATGTACATGAGTTGCTATTTGAATGGGAGAGGAGTTGTGAACTAATTATCACAGATGTTAGAAAAGATGTTAGAAAAGTTCCAGGAGGGCAAGAATTTTGTCTTTTTCACTTCTGAATCCCCAGCACCTCAAATAGTGCCTGGGGCATATTATGCACTCAAATATTTGTTGAATTTGAAATGCACCTTTTTTAGACATTTGATCATTCATTCATTCAATAAATACTTACTAAACTTTACATTTTACCAGAATCTAAGTTAGATGCAGGGGATATAAAGATCAAAAAAGTTCCTGCCAATTCCTTAAACAGAGGGACCAACTGTAGGTTTCATGAAGACAAAAATCATAGTTTTCTTATTTGTTCACCATGTGTCCCCAGGAATTCACAGTATGTGTTTTAATAAATGTTTATTTAATGAATGAAAGACACAAATTATGAGGGTATGATTTAATCTGGGAACTGTAAGTGGTTTAGTATTGCCAGAATATAAACCAAGATGGCAAAATGGAGCAAGATCCTAATGATATTAGTATACAGGTAAAGGGTTTTTTCCCTTTAGATAATGGATAGGAAAAAAGAAATTTAGCCAGAATAGAGATGTCAAATCTGCTAGAAAAATCATTCTAGTGACAGAATACAGATTAATGAGGATCAAAATGAGGTGGAGAGATCAATAAAGAACAACATAGTCAAGCCAGATATGATACTGGCCTGATATAGGTGGTGGCATTAAGAATGACAGAGAGTAGAGGATTCATGATAGAAATAGTTATGCTGTAGAATTAATAGGACTTGATGACTATTTGAATGAAAGAGATAAAGATAAGAAAGGCTTCTCAGGTTTCTGATTTGGGCAAAAAGTTCCTAGCCAGATTTTAAATTCTTGAAGATGTAATGGTGAACATTGAACAGAAGACGTAGAATTAATAGGACTTGATGACTATTTGAATGAAAGAGATAAAGATAAGAAAGGCTTCTCGGGTTTCTGATTTGGGCAAAAAGTTCCTAGCCAGATTTTAAATTCCTGAAGATGTAATGGTGAACAGTGAACAGAAGATTAATGCTTGAGAATATGTTTCTATGAATCTTTCAATTTTTATTAAGTAGGACCCCGGGTCTGAAATATTCATCAAATTGAGAAAATAGTATTTAACTAAAAGAGGGATCATAATAGTATCACAGATAAACAAAATACCTAAATACAGTCTAAACTGGCCTTAGTAAGAAAATTGCAAATGATTTTTAAAGTCTTCATAGAATCATACTCAGTAATTTGGAAGAGACCTTGGAAGTCCATAGTCTTTTCAAATCAGTTTTTGAATCTCTCTGAAAAGAGAGGACAAAAATAAATTTGTGACTAGGGTTAATTCAACCATGGAAACTCAATCCACTATTACATGAGATGGACTGCTGCTGTTTGCTATCAAACTTTTAAAATTGATTCCTACAAGAGCAATTTAAATACTCTGTTGTCCAAAACTGGACAGCATTTACTTATTTATGATATTCCCTAATTTATGTTCAACCCTCTAATTTTGTTTGGCTCAGAAACTCAAGTCAAGGAATCTTTTGAAGAAAAACAATAGTTGTACTCCAGCTGGACCATCTAATTTAAAGTCAAACAGTAGTAGTCAGCAAGTACTACTTGAACATAGTTACGCCTTTAGGAATCCTATGGAGGCAAAAAAGAGGATAATTAAACTGGAAAAAGAAATAGCAAGCTTAAGAAGAAAAATGAAAACTTGCCTACAAAAAGAACGCAGAGCAACTCGAAGATGGATCAAAGCCACGTGCTTGGTGAAGAATTTAGAAGCAAATAACACATTACCTAAGGGCACATCAGAACACATTTTACCACCTGCCTTAAGTAACCTTCCTTTAGAAGATTTCAAGATTCTTGAACAAGATGAACAAGATAAAACATTACCAATTCTCTAATCCTAAAACATACTGAGAGTACCTTCTCTTAAGTTTAGCTTGCACAGAACTTAATGCCCATCCTTCATTCTTTTCAGAGGTAAAGATATTTACAATTATGCCAAAATTGAGTATTTAATAAATTTTTACTTGAAGTAACGTTATTACTGTATAACTGATGAAGACTTGATTACAAAAAAAATAAAATCCTTCTTATGAGAATTTTATTTGAAAATGAATGTAAGTGCCTTACATGAGAATTACATACATAAAATTTTTGCTAGGATATTATGTGTTTGCAAGGTGTTTTGTGTTTTTGTCTTTTTAAACTACTATTAAAGAATAGCCTATGACAAGTATTATGTTTAATTTATGCTAGAAAAAAATTTTTTTCTGCACCAAAGTTGGTATATTACATTCTAAATAAGATGCTAAGTAGGAGTTAACCAGCATTAAATGTGATCTTAAAACTGCTGGGTTTTGTATTAATTATTATTGGCACAATGATGTGAAAAATTCATAGAAAAAACCTGAGGTACAGGGCAAGCTCTTTCATTTAAACTTTCTGATTTTTCTTTTACCAGTAAAAGTGAGCTTATCATGGTCTCCCACATAAGAATATTAGATTTTAAAATAGGCTGTAAAATTTTTGGAAATAATATTTCTGAATGTGAAGTACCTTTCAGTCATCCAAACTAGGTAAGGCCTCAAGTACCTCAGACTAGTAAAACCTGGTAGCTGATGATATTCACCTTCTAAGAAAACACTTGTGAAATAATGCAAAGTTCAGGATCTAGCTTTTACCTTAAATGAAGGAATAGAGGGCTGGCTGGTTAGCTCAGCTAGTTAGAGTAAGGTGTTAAAACCCCAAGGTCAAGGGTTCAGATCACCATACTGGCCAGCTGCCAAAAAAAAAAAAAATAGATAAATGTATACTACTCTTTCTCATAATAAAAATATTACGTTTCCAACTTCAAAATTGGTGCATTAATAAGCAAACATGTTACCAAGTTCCATGTTAGGCATATCCTGTTTCCATGTGTGTTAATACTAAAACTCTTAAGCTTTTTTTCTTTCTTAACTACTTTACAATTACATTCTACACCTCAGAAATAACATAACAGTATAGTGGGCTTCCCCCCCCCCTTCATAAACCCACGGTAAAATTTAATCACTATTTGTAACTTAAAATAGAATCAATTTATCTTACACATCAGCTTTTTATCTCTTGTTTTTATCTCCTTTTTTAGTGAGTCAAATAGAGCAACCATACTGCATAAGGGAAATGACATGTAGTTCTCTGTAAAAATACATGTATGTCTGTGACAAAGCTATGCAAATGTTAATTATTTTATAAAATAAAAATATCAGAACTATTCTTATGGTTGCCACTTGAACAATTAAAGGGTTTGCCTTATTTCACCAAATGTTTAATAAGAATCCTTTCCTTCAAACAGCTTTGGCCAAATCGTATAAAAATTTATTAATATATAATCAAGTTGTTTAACCCTAAATGAAGCCTGTGATACTACCATATGAAAGAAGCATATACCTAATCATAAACTGCTTTAAATCTTTCCTATAAAGTAATAGCTACTTCATGATAAAAAAAAAAAAAACCGTCTATTGCTTTTTAAAAAATATTTGCTTGAATCCTAGCAGCAATCTTTTCACAGCATTAGCACTCTTTTAGTAAGGAACATCTCCCAAGCAAATGTAAATGTAGGAAAAGTCTCAAATATTTACAAAAATACTTTCGTGGATGGTATAAAACTTGTTCATCATTTTCTTTATCTTAAGTAATGGACGTAGTTTGTTAGAATTATTATTACGTGTTTTTTTCTAACATGGTTTTAAATACCTTTTCACCAGTATATAATCATCAGCACTTACCGTATTTACTTGACAACTCAAAATAAGGTAGGCAAAGAATCATTTGAATTCAAACTATATTTTCAAACAATAGACTCTCATGTGGTTCACGCCCCACCCCAAATACAAAACAAAACACTTTAATTAATGCAGCCCAGTTCTCATCTACAATAATATCTTGGTTTCTTAATATAACACTTTAAAAATCATAAAAATAAAACATTGTAAAATACAGCAAGCTTTTAGTCTTCATTATTTGACACCACTGAATAAACCACCAGTAAATTTTTGTGTGTTTTCTGTGTCATTTTCATGTTACTGTCCTTATAACATACTCCAAACCCTCCCTTCATCAAATTGTTTTATTAGCATACATCTGTCTGCCTTAAAACCAGCTTCATTCATAGAGAAAAACCTAAAAGGAATCTCTTAAACTCTGTCTTCAGTTGTTGATAGATTTCTTATCACTCTGACCATAAATCATAAAACTAATCAAAATTATAATAGCTCTTTTTCCTCTGCTAGACACAGCACATCCTCTGTTAATTCATTCTGCATCTCCAGGGCACTAAGCTCTACAAAGAACCAGCAAAAGGCTAGGAACTTGATATAAAGATGAATATGACATAATCTTCTACTCTCAAGTTGCTCAAAGTCTCCTGAGAGAAACTATTTATAACACAATCTGATAAATGTTGTAAAAGAAATAGGTGCAAAGTGCTTTGGAAAACACTGTTGAGGATTGGAATTCAAAGAGAAATACGCTTTAGGTGTTCTTATAATCAAATGGTTTTCTTTTGAAACAAAACATTTTTTTCTTAAAATGACTTACCAAACGAGGTAGGACATTGGTGTTTGACCTGAATTACAGTGTTATTTATTTTTAATGAGTTATAATATATTTTTACCTTTTAAGATGAACACTGAACAAATTTGTTGTTAAAAGGAAAACATAACTATAAATAAAATACTGCATCAAAGCCAAGTACTGGAGTTTATTTGAAATTTGATAATTTTTACAAGATAATAAACCCCACTAACAGAGATATTTAAAATAATTTAACTCAGAGTCTTACAAAACAATTTGGCACCCATTCATTCTTACTTTTTGCTTACAACTATTCTGTGTAGTAGGTGGTATTATCTCTGAAGTATATCTGGTGGTATTACATATGAAGGAATACTTAATGTAATTTATTTATTCATTCATTTACTATGTGCAATTTATTTATTCATTCAGACATTTATTATGTGCCAACTTGCACATGGGGTTGCCTATGATCTAGAATGTTCTAGGTTGAACACAGGTCTTCCACCTTCAAATCCCCTCTGTCCTCCATATTCTAACCCTCTGTTTAACATATGACTCATGTTATTAAAATAAGACAAATCATATGTCTCAAAAAATGAAAATAAGATAAAATTTTATATATATTGTAGTAAAGATAGTCTGTGAGGTCATTGTTGATCTTTTCTAGGCAGACTTTATAATGTTTGGTGTTTTATCTCATTTCTCAATGTTAGAATACGGGTAAATTTTAATTTGTGTATAATATAGAAAATGGTTCATCTTTATACCAGAATGTGGGATTCTTTTGATATCTGGACAGTTTGGAAGCTTTCTAAAATTAAGGATTTTGTAATGTATATTCAACATTGCATACTGTATTCACAAAAATGTATTCTAAGTATGTTGATATTAAAAACTTTTTTCTAAGGAATTTACTGTCATGCCTGTTATTTCCCCAAAAAAAATACACAAATATTTCTGTGTAAGTTCTTCCCCTAAAATGACTCCCTAAAAGACTTCTATAGAAGTTCTTCTCCCTAAATTGAACCAAATTGTTAAGCCAAATAAAGATATGTAAAGTCTTGAAGAGGAATTGTTTTTACTTTTGTTGTTCAAGTTATGTCTAAACATAGATTATGTTTAATTACATTGTTTTAAATACTGATTATACAATCTAGACCAGATATATGAAGGGCTATAAAAATTCTCTAAGAGTCTATCCTGACAGTAATTTGAGGCTCGCACGAAGACTTATTTGTAAATTATCAAAGCATTATTTTAATAACAAAAAGGAAAGAAGATTGATTTTTCTTAATAATTTTTTCTTATTAAAAAAATTTTTTAATACTTTAAAAAAATACTATGTGGGGTACTGAATAAGCAAGTTGACAAAGTCCTTGCTATTCTAGGGAAGCCAGCAAGGCTGGCATCCCTTTTGCCTACTTCCCCCTTCTCCTTCCCTTTGAGGTCTGACCTTTGATTGAACCCAGGACCCTGGAATCTTTGTAAATGAGAAACTTACGTTCTTATTTTGTTGATAAGTAGTTAGTTATGAATTTTCAAGCGCTGTGGTAACTGAAAATGTTCTGTTCTATAAATAGCTTGGTAGCAGATATAATTGATTTAATCAATGTGATTTGTTATTTCACTGGCTTACAAAAAGGAACTTAAAATAAACTAAGATGCCTTGCAGGCCCAGCAGCCTGCAGGGTATTCCTGATCCCATCTAAGATCGTGTCTTTCTTCATTTCCCAACATCTCTCTTGGAGTACTGGTCGACAACAATACTATCTTATTTTTTAACTTTTTTTTTTGAAACATAATTGAAAAAAATACCATCTTAACATTCACTAAGAGACATTGAGCAAAACCTAGGATGAATCAGATGGAAATGGTCCCTGTCCTTAAGACCACTGGAAAAAAATACTCCATTTGTTTATTCCTGCCCTCACTGCTCCCCACCCTCTCCTTAATGCCCTTTTAGAATGAGTTGAATCTGATACAACAAATCAGTCTTCAAATTGCTGCCTGTCCTTTTAAAATTGTGCTCCAGAAGTTAAAAAAAAAGGGGGTGGGGGTGGGGGGGTTAATGTCAAGAAGGCAGGTGTGTGCCTATCTCCCAGATTTTCAGTTTAATTATTTAGCAAATATTCCAAATCTTGTTATCTCTAACTCTTCTCCATTCTCTTGAACTTCCAATTTTCATGCTTTTCTTATCCATCAAAGCTTTACAAACCCTCTTTCACTTCGTTTTGCCACTTAGCAAACTCCTTGTCATCCTTCAAGTCTTAGCACAACTGCTCCCTCTCATGTGTGACACCTTCCCTAAGCATACCAAAGTGACATGTGTTTTTCTCCTTGAGTCCTATTTTATACATAGCTTAGACAAAGTCATCATCTTAACTACAATGTAATTGTCTACATGTCTGTTTTCATCTTCTATGTTCCTTCAAGGCACAATGTGTGCATGTGTTGATTTTTCTTTTGGGGGAGTAGGGAAGGACCTCAGGGGTCAGATATGTATGTATTAGGCACTCAAATATTAGCAGATTTCAGAAAATCTAAACCACTCCCTTGGCTTAGATTCAAAGGGATTGTACATAAAATCCACTGATTTTTTCCTAGCAAACAGTAAATGCTTTTTGCCATTGGGATAATTTTTGCAATTAGTATTAAGTACCAAATGTCTATCCTAGAAAAATCCAAACTTCTTTATACCAAAAATCACTTAAACATAATAGGTATTAATATTATGAAATTGAAAGATTTTTAGTGCAACAATGAATTTTCAGTCTGTTCTACGATTGCAACAATAAGTCTCAAACTGTTATGTTTTCTACAGAAAGGTATTTGTGATAAAGACAGAATTAACTCTAATGGAAACATTTAAACAAATATGTTCAAGTTTTTTAACTTCTCAGAGGCTTTAATAATGAACTCTCACTGTCCTATAAGGATATAAAATTTCCCAACCTTAAATTTGATCAGAGGTGTTTTTGGGGAGTGTGTTTAGCATACCTACTAATAACTTGAGGAATAGTTTAGGAAATGCTTAACAAAAAAAAACTGTTGCTAGAAAACGGCTTTTAAAGTAAGTGGAAAAACAAAGACTTTGTTGAAATTTTTAAGATCAGAGTAGTCTACCTATAAAAATTATGACAGTAAAATCATGATTTTTTTTAAAAGAGAAGTATACAGTAGTTCCCCCTTAGCCGTGGGGGATATGTTCCAAGACCCCCAGTGGATGCCTAAAACCTCAGTACTGAACCCTATATATACCATGTTTTTTTCTATACAGACATACATACAGTAAAGTTTAATTTATACATTAGGCACAGTAAGAGATTAACAACAATAACTAATACTGGAACAATTATAACAATATGCTATAATAAAGGTAAAATAAGGGTTACTTGAACTCTACAGTCGATCGGATAACCAAGAAGGCTATTAAGTAACAGTTAGGATATGCTGGACAAAGGGATGATTCGTGTCTGGTGGTATGCAGCGGGAGAGCATGGAATTTAAAACTTATGAATTATTTCTGGAATTTTTAATTTAGCATTTTTGGAACGCAGCTGACCGCAGGTAATGGAAACTGTGGAAAGCAGAACCACAGATGTGAGGCTACTGTATTTTAACTACATTAATTCTCCCAAATAGTTTCAGTCTTAAGCTAGAATAACTTGTTTTATGGAGTACAACCCCAGTAATTTAACACTGGAAAAAATGGAAGAAAAATATTTGAAGGGTCAGTTCACACGCACTATCATTTAATATGCAATTTTAGCCAGATCTAATAGTCATGAAAAAGAGGAAATCATCCCTGAAATCCAAGAACTGACCTGATACAGCTAGATCACACTGTTCTTAGGAGACTGCCTGACACACCAAGGCCATGGTTATCTCATGGAACACCAACTGATCAGACAAGGTCACCCTATGTCTGTGATGAAGTCAAAAAGAAAAAAAAAAAAAAGACCAGTTCATAATTTTGTCTAAGCAGAGACAAAAACAAGGTCACCATGCAAACCACAAAAGCATTAGCTTTTATTGTTAATAACTTTACCCAATATTCTGGTAACAATGATATTGTCCAGTCAGCTTGGTGAGGTAATCCAATTCATTACCTATGCAAAACAGACTGAGACAAAAATACAGTAGGCACAGGATGAATTTCTGCATAAAGACCATATATGAGTGGTCTTAAAAAGTTCATGGAAAGATTCATATTATCTTTTATTTTCCCACGAACTTTTTGAAGTATCCTCACATGCATGTGGTTTAGTAAGAGAAGGCCATTACTATTTAGTCCTACTTCACAGATTTGGTTCTTAGTTAACTCGTTAGATACTTACCAAAGGAAAGGGCAGTTGTCTTGGCATGTATTTTGAAATTTAAAATGTGAGTTTTTAAAAAGCAAATACCCAGAGGTTGGAACACAATTGTATGTCTGAAACTGACTTGTCTCTTCTTACACTATCAGCAAAATTAACTGAAAGAAATAAAAAATATGATGTAATTATCAGTTACTATTAACCCAGGCAAACAAGTTAATTTCAAATAAAACATGAAATCGGCCACAAGACTCAGATTTTAAATCCTAACATGTTCTGCTTTCTAAATGAATAGACTGAATGCAAACACTGTAAATATGAGGAGTGTGGGGTAGATATTTCCACAATGTAAGTGGTATTATGACAAAAATTATTTGAGAGCACAGTAGGAAGAAATATATTTAGCTTCATTTTTACATCTAGCAGCCAGCAGAGTTCGGCACATTATAGGTACCAAATAGTGTTGTTTTAAGTGATTTTCTAAGTCACAAAATTCCGTTTCTACAACACAGTATATTCCCCCCTCCCCCCCATATAACATCATTTGGCATAAACTCCTTATAGATTAAGCAGCATCCGAATATTATACTTGCAACGAACTTACTGGGTCTAAATTCACCTGCATTTTGTTATCCTATTACTACCTTGGTGGTGATTTAACTTTGGGGCGTTTAAGGATGTCC
Source organism: Galeopterus variegatus (assembly GCF_000696425.1). Classification (NCBI taxonomy): domain Eukaryota; kingdom Metazoa; phylum Chordata; class Mammalia; order Dermoptera; family Cynocephalidae; genus Galeopterus; species Galeopterus variegatus. The sequence goes on from NW_007727400.1 coordinate 393,927, forward strand.
CCAAACGCAAGGACTTAAGCTTCCAGGTATCCACAACCTGAGGAGCACTGCAAGGGCAGCCGGCCGCGGTCCAGCAGTCCACGGGCAGGTCCGCCAGGCTCGCCCTTTCACTGCTCACGTGAGCGAGGCGGTGTCCTCAGTCGGCTGTGGCGCATGCGTACAGGAGGTGAGCCGCAGGAGGCCGAGGCGCGGTGAGGTTGAACTCCAGGGGTCTCAGCCCTGGTGGGCTGGATCTGAGTCGGGGCGACGGGGTTGGCGCAGACGGCTGTCGGAACGTGACCGCGCTCGGCCGCGTCGGGCTCGCGGCCCAGGCTCGGCCGGGTTCGGGTGCTCCACGCTGCCCCTGTGCGGCCGCGGATTGTCCCGAGTCGGCGTGTGGGAGGACTGCGACGGGCGGTGGGGGCGGCGCTGGCCAGGCCCGGAACCGCCGACCGGCTGCCTGGGCCCTCCTCTCCCCTTCCTGGGGCCCTCACGCTCCGAGGGCGTGCGCTTTGCTTTTCCAGGGAGGCGTTAACCTCGCCCGTGGGCGCTCCACCGGCAGCAGTGTCCGGAAGGAGATTGGGTTGATATTATTTTTTTGTTGTTGTTCGGTCGGTGGAAGATGTTGGCATTTATGTTTGCCTCTAAACGAATGTTTTGCTGGCAACTTAAATGACTTTATTTCTCTTAGAAACGGTATATATTTTCTCCCTCAGGTGCTCATATCCTTAATTTTCATGACACATCTTGACGACAATATATGCCAAAGATATATAAGGATGATAACTAATATAGTTATATTGAGCCTGATCATTTGCATTTCTTTAGCTTTCTGGATTATGTCAATGACTGCAAGCACCTATTATGGTAAGTATGAATGTCCTAAATTGTTCTTCTATGATCTAATTGGTGGAATTTTAAATTGTGCCCTTGTAAAGTCCAAAACTGATATCCTCTTTAATTTCCTAACACGATAATATAAGCAAGTGCCTTGAATGTTTTAAAGCCTTTAATAAATGCTTGTTGTGATAATACTGGTTTTGCCTATTTCAGAATGTCCTTTTTTTTTTTTTTTTTTGTTTTTTTTTTTT
>NW_007727400.1:395536-396099 GCF_000696425.1 Galeopterus variegatus
ATCGCAACCCTCGGTGTTGCTCCCGCGCCTCGCTCAGCCAGTGAGCGGGAACCGGTCTGTATATGGGATCGAACCCTCGGTGGGAGCGCCGCCGCAACCGGTCTGTATATGGGATCCGAACCCTCGCGGGAGCGCCGCCGCGCTTCCCAAGCGGCGCACTATCGCAGTGTGCCACCGGGCCGGCCCAGAATGTCCTTGTTTTATGTAATTACTCCATCTATCTTGGTGAAAAATAAGTGAGATGAAACAGTTTTGTAAAGCAATTACAATGGTGCTTATAATTTTGAATAAGAATATTGGTAATGTGCTTTATCATTTTCATGTGTCCTGTAAAAATAATTAAAAATTAAAGAGATATAATGTTTACATTTGGAGATTTGAAGAATTTGTCTGCCGTTTGGTCGCTTTAAAAGAACAGACTTCGGGCCGGCCCGGTGGCGCACTGCTATAGTGCGCCGCTTGGGAAGTGCGGCGGCGCTCCCGCGAGGGTTCGGATCCCATATACAGACCGGTTCCCGCTCACTGGCTGAGCGAGGCGCGGGAGCAACACCGAGGGTTGCGAT
>NW_007727400.1:396188-403085 GCF_000696425.1 Galeopterus variegatus
AGTAACAAACTGTGTCGATTATTGTAGCTTTAGAGAAAGTCATGAAATTAGTGTAAATTCTCCAATTTTGTTGTTCTTGTTTGAAATTGTTTTGACTATTCTAGTTCCATTGCCTTTCCATATAACCTTTAAAATCAGCTTGTCAAGTTCTACAAAAAAATTTGCAGAAATTTTCATTAGAATTGCAGTGAATCTGGATCCATGTGGGAGAATTTTTATCTTAACAATATTGAATCTTCCAATCCATGAATATACCTCTTCATTTTTTTTAAGGTTTCTTTTATTTCCTTCATCAGTGTTTTGTAGTTTTCAGCATACAGATCTTGCACATATTTTGTTAGATTTAAACGTAAGTATTTCATGTTTTCTGGTGCAATTGCAAATAATGCTTTCGAAAAATTTTTCCAACTTCCAATTGTTTATTGCTAGTATATAGAAATATATTTGATTTTTGGGCCGGCCGGTGGCTCACTCAGGTGAGTGTGGTTCTGATAATGCCAAGGCCATGGGTTCGGATCCCATATAGGGATGGCCGGTTAGCTCACTGGGTGAGCATGGTGCTGACAACACCAAGTCAAGAGTTAAGATCCCCTTACCGGTCATCTTTTTTTTTAAAAAAAAAAAAAGAACAGACTTCTTGGGGCTGGCTGGTTAGCTCAGTTGGTTAGAGCTCAGCCTTGTAACACCAAGGTCACAGGTTTGGATCCCCATGCCGGCCAGCCACCAAAAAAAAAAAAAACTTCTTTAAAGCTTGGAGCCACTTTGCAAATATGAGTGTAAGGTACTCCGGACTCAGATCTTTAAGGTTTTGAAGCTGCCTTAGAATATAATCTTTGGTACCCTTACAAAAGCAAAATACTGGTCAGTTCACAACAAAGGCAGAAGTAAAAAGGAAAGTAAGAAAGTGAACTCTTATAAGTGGTTATTTATATAGGAAGTAATTGCCATTTCAGACCTTAGTCCTTTTGCAAAGAAACGTGAATAATTGTGTAGGTGTTTTCCAGGATACAGATCTCAGGGCTGTTCGTTCACAGTGATTCACGGTAAGGGATGGGGGTTTCAGAGGAGGGAGATGAAAGGAGAAGATTCTTGTTGGTGCCAGTATTAACTAAATAAAATAAACCAGGATTTGTGAACTGAAGTGTCCTCCTGGGGTCAGGCACCTAATGCAAATGAATAAATCTGTACAGTTTTTTGCAAATTAGACATGTGGCAATAGTTTTCATTTGCAGAAATAGAATTTTTCTCATTTTCATCAAACACTCAGCCCTTTGTCTTTCATTTTCCCATTTTGGGTAGAAACATGGACACAAGTAGAAGTTCACACTTTTCTTTACTATAAAGAAATCACTCAGCCTTGGTGTTTAGGAGTCTGTCAGGAGTGGTGAGGGCTTTAAACAGGAAAGCTATGACCTGTCTAAATGAGGTAGCCTCTCTTCACCTTCAGTTAAATTTGGATTTTTATACAAAATCTCCTAATCTTTAAATATTGACTCAAATTGCTTGAAAACACTATGCTAGCCAAACAAAACATCTGTGAGCTGGATGCAGCCTTTGGAAAAATCAGTTTCTGACCATTGAATTAGGTGTGTAGCCCATCAGACTGTTTTTTAAAAAGAGCTCTCTGAGAGGCCAGAGAGAGGTATAATTACATCTTGTTAAGGAAAGAGTTTATTCTATGTAGTCCTTAAAATTTAACATGTGTCTCCTCTCAAAAAAAATGAGGAACCAGAGATTCATTTCAGATCTCCAAATACCCATATTTGAAATACACATTATTATCATAAGTGGCTGTGAATGGTTCTCAAAACTTGGGCATAACCTATTTGGCCATTTGCCAGTAAGATTACCCCTCTGAAAATATACAAGTCTCAACATAAATATTCTACTTTGGTGACTTAATTTTGGTTTGTCTACTTATGACAGTATTTTAATTCAGAAAGCTGTTATCAAAGCTTACTGCCAAGACTAACCTGTGCAGACTTAACACAATTTGTACTTCACCTTTATAATTTTTCAGGTAATTTACGGCCTGTTTCTCCTTGGCGTTGGCTGTTTTCTGTTATTGTTCCTGTTTTGATTGTCTCTAATGGCTTTAAAAAGAAAAGCCTAGATCACAGTGGGGCTTTAGGAGGTATGTTTTTATTTTGAGTGTCTAAAGTAACTGTGTAATAAATGCTTGCTTGTATAATTTAAACTCATGTTTTCTAAATTCTGAATATATGAGACTACAAATCATAATATTATATGTGCGTGTATATACATATATTTTTTTTTTATTGGCACCTGGCCAGTATGGATCCAAACCTGTTATATATTTTTAGATGATGATAAAGTTATGCTTTTTGTTCAGCATTCATATTCTGTCAAAAACTAACATAAACATACACTTCTAGTGCAACATACAAATTTAACTTTGTAATATATAAAGTAGATTAATAGGATAGGCTTTTGAGGACCTTGCCTATTCTGGTCCTTTAGTTGGATTAATTAATCTCCTACTAACAGAAACATTAGCGCACATCTAGGTGTAAAATAGAGGAGCAATTGGAAGTTGATCAGAGCTAAGAAAATTGGCTGAATGTTGATTATTCCAGAGAAATAATCATGATTTATTCTCATGAATTATTTCATGAGAAATTGATATATGAGCCAGAATGCTATTTTATTAATCCAATAAAATGTAGAACCAGGGGGCCAGCCTTTTCATGAGAAATTGATATATGAGCCAGAATGCTATTTTATTAATCCAATAAAATGTAGAACTAGGGGGCCAGCCTGGTGGCGCACTCGGTAGAGTGCGGCGCTTGGGAGAGCGGCAGCACTCCCACCGAGGGTTCGGATCCCATATAGAGACCGGTCCGCTCACCGGTTGAGCGCAGTGTGAGCGCGACACCGAGGGTTGCGATCCCGTTGCCGGTCGCGGTGCGGGCGCAACACTGAGGGTTGCGATCCCGTTACCAGTCACGAAAAAAGACAAAAAGGAAAAAAAAAAATGTAGAACCAGACATTTCAAAATACAAGCATCACTGTTCAGGCATGCCCTATTCTTGTAGTCAGGCCACTTGAGGAATCAGATTATAATTAGAAGGTTGTTTGGGTGAGTACAGAATCTGAGAAACAATGCAATCTGCAGGTCCAAAGGTCCCCTCCCTTGGACAGGGTTCAACAAGTCTGCCAACCTCTGGATCTTTTGGCCTTTGCTTTCTGTATTTTGGGCTAACCAGCCTTCTTTTGATTCCTACACTTTTTCTCTAAGCAGATTACATGTGAAATTGTAGATTAGATTTGAGTTCATTAAATTACTATGAAACTCCAGTCCTGCCTTTCCTTTTTCTGCTTCCCAGAGATTACCCAGGTCATCTTGGTTGGAATTTTTGGTGCAACTCTACTCCCACATCAGACATTTGTAGACAGTGTTTTACTTCCTCAGATGGCATCTGTTGGGTACAGAATTTACCTTTTTTAGGCTCAGAAGGCAACCAAAATCCTTGAGTCTTCAGGTTATTTGGGAGCACGCCATTGTCATATATATAAACCTCTTATCAATGGTAACTAGAGATTCACAGAGTAGGGTAGGGAGATGGAATAGACAAGAACAGGAGATAGCAGTTACTAATTCTAAAAATAGCTGGGAGTTGCCAAAAGTTCCAAGATATTTTTAGACTGTATGAAAGAAACCATTCCTTCAAAGCATGTTGTCTTAAATTAAATAAGTATTAAATGATTATTTAATGTCTTGTATTGTTATATATTTATTCTATTTAATAGAATTTTGTTTAATGTATTACTTAATAAAATTCTTTATTTAGCAAAAGTGAATATATTTTTGAGAGTTACAGGGAACAGAAATTATCAACCATAGAATAAATTAGGGGTGGAACAGTTTGTAGTTAGAGGTAAAATAGGAAAACTAGGGATAACAGCAGGCAGACTAGACTGGGCCACAAAAGGATAATAGTACCTTGGTGTAGTTATCACATTCTGGAAAAATGGTCCCCAACCCTGCAGGACCAGAAGTTACATTTTTACCAGATCCCCACACTGGAAGCTTTCTCTAGTTTGGGCTCAAACCAGCCATGCTCATGAGACCAATTTACAAAGCAGAATGTCAGTTTCTTGGTGACAGTGACCTCATTGTTCATTGGCAGATTAGCACATTCTCTTCCTGAAAGGACTATAAAATTACTATCAAAAGTTTGCTGGAAAGTTCAAAAGAACATATAGAGAGTACTACCTATTAAGTAAGAAAGAAGGTAAAATAAGAAAACATGCATACATGTTCTTATCTTTATGAAAAGAAAGTCGGGAGTGATAAATTAATACAACATAAACACAAGAAGGAAAATAATGCAGTTAGTTACAAAGGGATGGAATGAGAGCAAAAGATAAAGGGAGAGACAAAAGGGCTATGGGAAGAAGTGACATTTCTCTAAGTATACCTTTTTGTATAAGTTTGACTTTTGGAAGCATGTTAATGTTCTACATATTTAAGAAATTAAATTAAATCAGTAAGGATAGGAATAGGGAGAATCTAAAACTGAAAACAAACTGAAACGAACCCAATTGCATTTCAAATGAGTACGGTAAGTTGAAAGAGAAAAAAAAGAAAAACTAACATATGAATACAGTATTTAATTACATATCCTCAGACTTAGGGAAGGGAAAGGGAAAATAGCAAACAAATCCTTTTTTTAGTAGGTTTGTTTTTGTTGTAGTGTGGGTGAAGAATTCTAAAACAATTTTAGATGTAAGATAGAATTGAGCAATTAAGTGAATTTGTCATTGTTGGCAGCCAAGATTCTTACTAAGGAAAAAGAAGGATGCCAATAAGGAATGGGGAAAGGCAAGAGAGAACCTATGGTGATGGATTGGAATTGGGAGTTGTTGATGTAATCTTACAATTTCCAAAATGTGTATGTGTATATATACACATATATCTGTGCATGTGTGTATATTTGTTGTTTGTGTGTGTGTATTTATTTGCCCTGTCCACAAATAGCAAAGGTACACCAGTAACAGTGAACACACTGAGAACCTAGATCTTAGTGTCTAATATCTATTACCTATTAAAATGAACCAGAGCTTCTCGGAGAAATGGCTCTCCCAGGTCTGGGGCAGGGTGGGTTTGGGATGAGCCTAGAACATCTTTTTATGCCAAAATGAAAGGAAATGCTCAAAAAAAACCAAGATGGGGCCATGTCATAAGGGCAGCGTAGCCAGCTTAAAGGGACTCCCACTGACAAAATCTGTGACAATTTGAGCACCAGCAGTAAAGTATAGTAGTGTACTATAAGCTATTAGAAAAAAATAGAAATTTGTGAGTCCATACCAGTGATAGTTTTTTGTTTTGTTTTGTTTTGTTTTGTTTTGTTTTGTTTTGTTTGAGAAGAAAATATCTTTCTTACAGTAGAATGCCAATAGTCTATTGGAAAATGTGGAAGTAGTACTGGAGTTGTGAAATCAGCATTGCAACGATCATTGTAAAGATTGGATTGGGCAAAATCATAAACAAATACTAAATCTGAGGGAAATTTTGATGAGGGGTAGGATATTTGCATGGTTTTGAAATGTTTCCCATGAACAGCTTCATATTCTAAAGGAAAAAATGGTAATTAAATGGTAGGGAAATCGCACAATACCTTGAATGAGTGATCAAAATTAATATCATCAGTGAGAGGAGAGTAGCCATCAAGTACCTCCAGATGTGATGCCCTGAGAAGGACACAGCATCATCTATGTAGATCTAGGCCAGGGATGTATAACCTGAGTTTAATAGTAATGAAACATCAAGTACCTCATGATGAGAAACTTTCTGTTTTTTAAAAAATGGGCCAATTGTATTCTCAAAAATGACAGTGCCATAAAAGAAGAAAGGCTTGTAGAAATGGTCCACACTAAAAGAGGCTAAAGGGATGTAATAACTACCCTAAACTGCATCCTGTACTGCAAGGGAAAATGGTATAAAGGATAATATTGAGTTAGTTGACAAAATTGGAATACACATAGTAGATTGAAGTATTGTATCAATGTTAAATTTACTGCAATTGATAACTGTACAGTGATTATTTCAGACTGTATCCCTATTCTTAGAACATACACAAGTATTTAGAGGTAAAGGGCCATGATATATATATGTTGTCTTCAAAAAGTTCACAGAAGGATTCATATTATCCTTTAATTCCATTTTCCCATAAACTTTTTGAAGTACCTCAAATAACACTCAAATGGTTCAGAAAAAATATATTTTATACGTACACTGTATATGTATTTAGAGAGAGACAGCACACCCAAATCATAAAGCAAATGGGATAAAATGTTAATAATATGCATATTGGTCTGTTTTCTGTTGCTTACAACAGAATACCTGAAACTGGGTAATTTATAAAGAAATGAAATTTGTTTCTTACTGTCTTGGAAGATTGGATGTCCAAGATCCAGGCAACACATCTGGTAAGGGCCTTTTTCTTGGTGGTGACTCTGTTTGGAGTCCCGTGATAACACAGGTTATCAAATGGCAAGCATGGCATGAGCTCTTTCATGTGCCTTCCTTATAAAGCCACCAGTCCACACCCATGATAACTCATTACTCAGTGGATGGATTAATCCATTCATGAGCACATACTCCTCATGACCCAATCAACTCTGAAAGGCCCCACCTTCCAAATAGCATAATGGGATTTCCCACCCTCTTAACACTATTACAGTGGGGATCAGGTTTCCAACACATGGGCTTTTGGGGGATATATCCCACCCATAGCAGTAGGTGAATCTGGGTGAAAGAGACATGAGTGTTCCTTCTACTATTATTATTCCTGCAACCTTCTATAAGTTTGAAATTATTTCCAAATAAATTTTTTTAAAAATTTGTTAGGTTCGGGCCAGCCCGGTGGCGCA
>NW_007727400.1:403095-405767 GCF_000696425.1 Galeopterus variegatus
GTTTTTTTTTTTTTTTTTTTTTTTTTTTTGTGACCGTGCTCAGCCATTGAGCGCACCGGCCATCCCTATATAGGATCCGAACCCGTGGCCTTGGTGTTATCAGCACCGCACTCTACCGAGTGAGCCACGGGCCGGCCCGGCATTCCTTCCATTTGGGAAATTAACCCTGAACTGGGGTTCTCTTCCCACATTTATTCTCCAGACCAGGAAGTTACAGGAAGAGAACATAGGTGGGGTTTTTTCTAAGTACAGTTTAACAAGTTTAACAATAGAAGCTGATAACATTCAGTAAGGTGACATTCTATAATGCAATATGTAACAAAAGCTCGATTTTAGCAAACATTCTCTTCTTACAGCAATTTCCCAGTATTTTACATATCAATCAAGCCTGTCTGTCTTTGAGCCAGCAACCTTGCTATGTTACAATTCTTTATCTTACAACAGAGAATATATAGCCTGGGGGAAATTTCCTGTCCTTTGCAAGGTCAATATTTGAAACTGCAAGGCTTTGGAAAACCAGGCCCTGTGAAGTGCATTTGTTTTATGCATACTTCACAGCAAACTTCTATAAGTTTGAAATTATTTCCAAATAAAATTTTTTAAAAATTTGTTAGGTTAGTGAGCAGAGTCAGAATGAGAAGAATTAGCTATGTAAATTTAATGATCAGAGACATTAAAGCTGTGTCCACAATAAATTTATTCCAAACATTGGAATTGATGGGGAAAGTTACCTTTACCTGTACTGTGCTTAAGACATAATGACAAATTCAGTTTTTGAAACTCCCATTTTATAGCTGCTATTCAGACTACCTCCATCTCTGTGTTAGCACATCCTTTCTTCAAATGCAATATGGTACACTCATCTGGATTAAGGGGTGTTCTAAGGGATAGTCACATCCACGGCTGACTTCTTGGGGTCACCTTGATTGAATTTTGTGTATTCTCAGTAGTCAAAGCCTTATCTTTTGGTTTTGGTCTTTTTTTTTTTTTTAAAAAGATGACCGGTAAGGGGATCTTAACCCTTGACTTGGTGTTGTCAGCACCACGCTCAGCCAGTGAGCGAACCGGCCATCCCTATATGGGATCCGAACCCGGGACCTTGGTGTTATCAGCACCGCACTCTACGGAGTGAGCCACGGGCCGGCCCAAGGTTTTGGTCATTTTTATAGATGGCTAATTTCACTCATATTTTGACTTTAATTCTTGTAGGATTAACTAACCAGTGTGGCAATAAATGAAGATACTTTGCTTTCTCTACCACCAAGTTTTATTCACAAGAACATTTTCAAATTTTAACAGATGGCCTTATCCAGATGATTTTAAAAGCCCATTTCGGTATATATTGTACTTTCCTTATAGAATTACCTACTAAGAGGCTTTATAATTTCTTAAACAACCCACAGAATTTGCTTATGCATAAGTCTCATGCATGTTGACTAATTTAGCAGTTAATTTCAGTGGCCTTTTTCCACCTTGCTGTGATATCAAGAGTGCATCTTTCTTTTGCTTTGTTTTCTCTTCTGTATCAGTGAAATGTAAGCATCCTTCTTTTTCTTGATTGAACTGCAGGTTTTATAAGCCTTTCTTAAAATTGATCACTCATTGAAAAGCAAAGGATATTTCCTTCTTTCTTCTTTGTTTGCCTGAACAAAATCTAAAGAGACAAGGAAAAGTCTAGAACTCTTAAATCACATTCAAAGAACGTATTCCACTCTCAATTTCACATTAAATTAGATGTGACACTTGAAAGTTCTTTGAAAAGCACAAAAAACTTATCTTCTTTTGAATTTCCTTTATAAAGTAGAAGAAAAAACCTCAGGCTATGGGGGGGGGGTAAAAGATAAAAACTTGAAAAACTCATGATCTCACTTCCCTGGAGAGAGCCATAGTTAGTTTGAAAATTCTTCAGACTAGTCTTCTATCCAAATAGTATATATAATGTATATAATACATATTGTTTAGTGATAATGAAATCACTATTCATTCTGTTGTGCAACTTAATTATAAAAAATTGTCTAAAATAATAATTTACATTCATATGGCATTGCTTGAAAAGAGATCAAAATATGGGAAAAAATTTTTTTTCAATTTAATCAAAATGATATTCATTTTACTGCTTGATAATAACTTGGTAAAGTGCAAAATGTATTGAAAATGTACATTTCAGGTTATAATGTGAAAATAATGAAAAAATCCATTCTTTTTTCACAGCATTAATGTATGTAATAAGTATAATTTTGTGTTTATATATGTTTCTTTCAGGGCTGGTGGTTGGATTTATCCTAACCATTGCAAATTTCAGCTTTTTTACCTCTTTGCTGATGTTTTTCCTTTCTTCTTCGAAACTCACTAAATGGAAAGGAGAAATAAAAAAGCGTCTGGATTCAGAATATAAGGAAGGTAAATTATGCTTGACACTACTCAAAATAGTAAACTTCGTTTTATCCTAACATAAGCTTTTACTCAGAACATGTCATTTAGACTATCAAAATAGATAAATCTTAGATGATAATTACTTTAGTAGCCTAATTTACTTTACCATTTATCTCACCACAATAGGAAATAACAGCAGGATTTTAGAAGTACTGGTCTATCATTAATTATTCTAGAGTTGTTAATAATAGTATAGAATGCGGGCAAAGGTGCCATACCACTTTTAGTCTTTTTTAAAA
>NW_007727400.1:407242-408642 GCF_000696425.1 Galeopterus variegatus
ACATACATCTCCCTTTCCCATTACCGTTATCAACTACTACTGCTGCTGCTGCTGCTTCGTCATCTCCTTCTTTTTCTTCTTCTTCCCCTTCATTACTTCCTCCCTCATGCTCTCCTCTTCCAGCACTGCCTTTTCATCCTCCTCCTTTTTTCTTCCTCTTCTTCCTCATTTATCATTATTGTCATTATTACAACTAACATATTTTGAATACCTACTATGTGCAAAGCACTGTTTTGCTTTATATGGATTACCACTTAGTATTCATAATAATTATATGAATTGGTTCTCTTATTATTTCCATCTTGCAAATAAGGAAACTAAGGTGCAGAGAAGGTAGATAAATTAACCACAGTCACACAGCTAGAAAGTGGCAGAACTAAGACTGAAACCAGACAGTCTGGCCCCACTGAACCATTTGATGTTGCTGAACCATTCCACTATGCTGCTTAGAATGTCAGGAGTTACTGAGGAGAAAAGACTGTTTTGCNTTTTTTAAAAAGATGACCGGTAAGGGGATCCTAACCCTTGACTTGGTGTTGTCAGCACCACGCCCAGCCAGTGAGCGAACCGGCCATCCCTATATGGGATCCGAACCCGGGGCCCCGGTGCCATCAGCACCACACTCTACCGAGTGAGCCACGGGCCGGCCCATGATTTTCCTTCTGAGAAGAAAACATTTCTTGTCCTTTTCATCTGTTTGTTTCCAGGTGGGCAAAGGAATTGGGTTCAGGTGTTCTGTAACGGAGCTGTGCCCACAGAGCTGGCACTGCTGTACATGATAGAAAATGGCCCTGGAGAAATCCCAATCGATTTTTCCAAGCAGTACACTGCTTCCTGGATGTGTTTGTCTCTCTTGGCTGCACTGGCCTGCTCTGCTGGAGACACATGGGCTTCCGAAGTTGGCACAGTTCTGAGTAAAAGCCCACCAAGGCTGATAACAACCTGGGATAAAGTTCCAGTTGGTGAGTTTGACTTGAATTTCTTAAAAAAAAAAAAAAAATCCACCCCTCTTAATTTAGTGTATTTCTTATTTAAGAGCCTTTTAAGAATTTTATTTATATTTAGTCTAAATTGGAAAAGTGCTATAGGCCATTTAATTGGTGAATAAATAATACTTCCAGAAAATGTTAGTAAGATTTAGATAAACAATACAGGAACATAGGATTGACCCACAAACATATCAATGGGAAAGGAAAAAAAAGAACAATGGAGTATTTCTTGAGGGCCTTTTATGTAATCGGTGCTTTAACATACATCTCCCTTTCCCATTACCGTTATCAACTACTACTGCTGCTGCTGCTGCTTCGTCGTCATCTCCTTCTTTTTCTTCTTCTTCCCTTTCATTACTTCCTCCCTCATGCTCTCCTCTTCCAGCACTGCCTTTTCATCCTCCTCCTTTT
>NW_007727400.1:409854-412102 GCF_000696425.1 Galeopterus variegatus
TATTGCAACCTATTGGTGTATTAAAGAAATGGGGAAGAAATATGGAAAAGAAAAAAAAAAAATGTGACAATGAAAACAAACCCAAAGACACCAGGTGTTGAGAGACCAGAAATGGTAGGGCAAAGTCTCTTCTACAATTTTGGTTTTCTTATTCTTTTGTGTTAAATTAACTGAAAGAGAATTAGTCCTGTAGAGCAATGATTAGAAGCTGTGTGGGAAGGATACGATAGTGCAGGGAACAAGTGCTTTTGCTGGTGGGCTGCCATCTGATCCCATGAAAGCAGGACAATTAGGATCAGATCATTTTCTTGCACCTCCTTCCATTTGCTTTTCAAGTCCAGTTGAGAGATAGTTATTGTACTAATCTGACTACACACACACAACCTACCTACCCACTGCGATATCATGCTTGCTGTCATCGCCACTGAGTTTTTAGCGCCACTCAAGACATGTGCAAGTCAGTTTTCCTTCACGTTTTCTGTGCTCTGCTTCTGAGGCTCTCCCATCCTATCAGTGTATTGACATATTCAGTTAAGTATGCATTTGCTCCACACTCTCACCAACCCATGTTCTCTCCTTTGACTGACATTATGAAGAGGCTGGGAGGCCAGAGAAGGGTTCCCTGAGTACAGTCCTCCCAGTGGTCTACATGCCCCAAGATTACCTACTTGCCTCTCCGCTCTCCTCCCCACCAGTCACAATGCTTGTACTCTTGGTTTCGTTAGTTTCATCTAGACGCGAAGGAGGAAGCAGCTCGATTTTAATTCACGCTAAATTGTCAATAACTCTACAGACACGTACACACACGAACAGTACACATATTTTTTAAAAAGCCTAAGTTTTATTCTAAATTGGGCTGTAACTGGGGAAGTTTCTGGTCATATTGACTGAGTTGGAAAAACAATGTGGGCAGTAGGGGAGATGAATTCATTCTGTAAATCTTTGTGTGCCTCCTTTATGCCAACACTGTGCTGGGCCCTGTGTATCCATCGCCAAGGCCACAGATGTGATCCCTACTCTCAGGAGCCTCCCTGGTTGGTCTTGGAGGGGAGTCACAGGGAAGGCAGGCCCACCCTGTCAGTTTCATGCCATCTCTGCCTTTTTTGTTCTCCCTTCCACTTCTGAAGCAACTCCTGAGGTACTGACAGAACATAATTGAGATGTGTTGAAACTCATTTATTCAAAGAGGATTTTTGCAATCAAAGGTTCCATATCTCTCATCAGATAAAATATCCACTAATGTCATTTTACAAGTTACTGAGAATCTTTCAAAAGTTGTTTTCTTTGGAGGAAAAAAACCTAATTTGTTCTTTTTTAAATCAAATCATTTGGGTTTTCTACATCACTTGCTTTTTTTCCACTCCAGGTTTGGATGAAAGCACTGGCATGGTGGTCAACAGGCCAACGAATGAGGCAAAGCACATAGCAGGGAAACCCATTCTTGATAATAATGCTGTGAATCTGTTTTCTTCTGTCGTTATTGCCCTTTTGTTACCAACAGCGGCTTGGGGTTTTTGGCCCAGGGAGTGAAATTTATTTCATATCCACAGGTTGAAACTGATGAGTTCAGCTAAATTTGCAATTCCATCTTTCATCCTAAGACTAATAATCGTAATGGCAAAGCAGAAATGCCTCCCATATTCCATTATTATGGAATTCCACATTTTTCTCTCATCTGCCTTGTAACAGCTAACATCCTTCTAGTGAAAGAGTTCATAATGGAACTTAAGAATGTTTTTCTTCTGCTGAATGGAGGTTCTTGAACGATGATGCTACATTGTCCCTACATATTGCTATATATTGAAGTGAAAATGTCTACATAGTAGTCTATGTCAAGTTTTATTTTGCTTTGTTTTGTTTGTTTAAAACAATGTAGGGACTAAAAATGATGATATTTTAAAACGGTTTTCAGTGGAGGCAGAGAATGCCACTGTGCCAGTTACCCAAATGTTATATCTGTTTCAAATGGTTTAAGCTGATGTGTGTGGAAGTCTAAATAAATACCTTAGTATTTATTTAGAAGTATCCTGGACTTCTCCCATTATCTTGCCTTTTACCATTGTGAAAAGTGTGGAGATTGGTCCGTAGTGAGTTGTGTGGCCTAGTCCACATTGGTTCTTCCTCAGGGTTAGTAATTTTTAAAAAAAATAGTAAATGTTTTTTTCATGTACCCATTAGAAAGCATGGAAAAACATATTTTTAACTAAAAGCAAAAGAAATTGATCTTATATCTAAAAATGTGCACCTT
>NW_007727400.1:412315-414288 GCF_000696425.1 Galeopterus variegatus
TTACCCAAATGTTATATCTGTTTCAAATGGTTTAAGCTGATGTGTGTGGAAGTCTAAATAAGGTATAGTATCCTGGACTTCTCCCATTATCTTGCCTTTTACCATTGTGAAAAGTGTGGAGATTGGTCCGTAGTGAGTTGTGTGGCCTACTCCACATTGGTTCTTCCTCAGGGTTAGTAATTTTTAAAAAAAATAGTAAACGTTTTTTTCATGTACCCATTAGAAAGCATGAAAAAACATATTTTTAACTAAAAGCAAAAGAAATTGATCTTATATCTAAAAATGTGCACCTTACTATATATTTCAGTTGCTCTCTGAACAGAGACTACCTTGAATTCAGTATTTTCAATATATTTTCTAACTTTCTTTGAAATATATGCAGGAATCTGGGCTGGCTGGTTAGCTCACTTGGTTAGAGTGCAGCCTTGTAACCCGAAGGTCACAGGTTCATATCCCCATAACAGCCATCCACAAAAAAAAAAAGAAATATGTACAGGAATCTGGTTTAGCACTGGCATTTTGAACAGTTAAAGAGTCAAGGAAAAATTATTGCTTTTTTTAATTTGCTGTCATATGTTGCTTGAAAATGCTGTAATTTCCTACCATGTACTTTCTAAGTTATGCTCTCCTTTACATTGTAGCCTCAACTAAAGTGAATTCTGCTTTTCAGTTTTTTTCTTCACCATGACTTACTGTGTGCTAAAAGAGTTTCGACATGGTATGGCTTATTTTGCTAAAAAAGTATTCTTAAGTATTTTCTATGTGATTTTCTTACCTTTTTCCCCCTGCTCCTTTTGCATTCTTAAATTGAGGAAAAAGTCCCTGAATAAGCCACCACCAGAGTGGATAAAACTTAGAATTTTTTATTAGTGACACTATCATAGATGACAATCTAGAGCTGACTGAGTTCAGTAAAGAAAACAAAATAGTTTATACCCTTAATCCTTAAACTGATGAAATCAGTAGGTTGTAACCATTAGTTTTGAACTTTGGGTGTACATTAGAAGCATCTAGGCGTGTTTTAAAAGAAATACTCGTGTCTGGGCTTCACATCCCGAAATTCTGATTTACCAGATCTGGAGTATAGCTTGGGTATTGAGACATTTTAATGCTCTGGCTGCACATTAGAATAATGTAGGGAGTTTTAAAACACTTGCCAAGGCCTCTTTCTAGATGAGGCATATCAGAATGTCTGAATGTGAGGCCCATGCATGGGTGTTTTTAGAAAGCTCTCTGGGAGATTCTAATGTTTAACCACTGATGATATTCTAATGTTGAGAACCTATTGAATAAGAATATCCTAAAGCACTATATCTAAAAGAAGTTTCAAAAGAATAGGACTTTTCATTTTTAAGGAGACAACTATCAGCAGCAGCATTATGTGCTGTCTTTGTGGATTAATAGCTTCTGGTAATTATACAGTGTATTAAAGATGCATCACTTACTAATCATTACTGTGTCAATTTTTCTGCAGCCTACACTTTGCTCTAACATGCCTTTTCTCTTTTCCTGGAGATTCATCCTCATGACACAGTAGGAGACAAAAATATTTATTGTAATCATCTTTGGATTTGGTTGAATCATCGTATCATCATGTGTTGGGGAAATATTGCTTTATAATCCTTTATTTGAAAACCTAAGGCTAGTTGTGTTTTAGAATTAAAATTTTTCAGACTTTAGAAAACTCATAGGGCTTATATAAAATATTTCACTCAAAACCATTAAAAAAGTCTGGAGTAGGACTGCATTATCAAATTGTTGAGTGTGATAACAAAAAACTATAAAGAGCCTTAGATAGGTCAGGTCAGGTTTTGTCACCAAACTTATGAACAAGCTTTCTGATTTCATATCTTTTGGATATAAGAATATCAGATAAAGAATTATGGCTCTGTTTGGGGGTTTTTAATTTTATTTTTATTTTTATTTTTTTTGGTTTTGTCTTTTTTTTAATCTTAGATATATTTTACTGTAAC
>NW_007727400.1:415630-416370 GCF_000696425.1 Galeopterus variegatus
TCATTACTTGGATTATCTATGCCTCATATACCTTTCTTGTTTCTACCTGCTATGTATGTAGCATGCTGGCTGCAGAAATGCCAACCCCACCCCAATTAGATAAAGGCCTAGTATAGAGAAAAATCATGTGAAATGAGATGTTTTAAACTTTGTAGCATGCCTGTAATATGAACAGCTGCTGCCTGTTATGCATAGTGTGTATACTTAGGCCCAATCATCTGATCTTTCTGATACTCCCAGTGTCATCACAATGAGAATGAACTATACTAGCCTCCAAGTCTCAGGTGAATTAAGTGCACTTAAAAATGAAAACACAATTATGCAGTTTAATTATTTAATCTCCTTATGGAGTATCTGTTGCTGTAACTGAATATTTTAAAAATAAATAAGTGTTCAATATGTGTTTGTTGAATTAAGTTATTTGACTCTAAACGGTGTTTAAGATCCTTAAGAGTCACTGAAATTTGACTATCAGGAACATATTCCTGGAGGGAAATAAAAAAATTAAAACCAGTTTGGCTACCTGAATTTCTGAGCACTGTGATGACTCCAACATTTCTCAATCATATGAAACAATAGTTTTGAAACAACTGAGTCGGGAAATTATTGTATCAGTGAAGGAGTAGTGGCACAACAAGGCTCCTAAAACTATTTTCCCTGCCAAAACTAAACATTAATTCTCTTCCATCTGTCATAACGGCTCCCTTTAAAATTTATTTTATAGATGTGGCAACTTTTTT
>NW_007727400.1:416478-417541 GCF_000696425.1 Galeopterus variegatus
TTTAAGCGGTTTTCTAGAAAGTCTACAATTGAATGTGTTTCTTCTGTGAATCAAAAAAATTCTCAAACAAAATAATCTCTGGGAATTACCCCTTTTTCCCATTTACCCTTCCCCATATTATTTTTTTAATGGTATTCTTTCTGTTTATAAATTATCACATTAGCAACGAACTAAGAGTAAAATGGAATTTTAGTGTAACATAATGAAAAGTAACAGTGGATATTCAAAGGAATATTTGAAGGCATTTTCAGATTGTTGCAGAAATTAAAGAAAGTATCACAAATCTTCATGCCCTTGTAGTGAATCTTGTTTCAGACTGGATTTTTGCTGATTTTTTAAATTCTTCTCATCTTGCTTAGCTATTTGGAATTATACGTGGCAAACACCTTATTGCTTGTCACAATTCTCAAAATGTTGTCATAGAATTCTAGAACAAAGAACCGTAAGGAAACTTCTCAGCTCATTGCCCAGATTTGAAGCTAAAAAATACATATATCATCTCTTATGAGTGAGTATAATCTTTTTTAATTCTTTTATGCTTCCTCACCTTTGCATACACTGTCCACTATGCCTGGAAATTACTTCCTCCTCTCCTCATTGATCCCTCAAAAACCAGCTCAGTGGTACTTCTTCTGACAAGCTTTTCCAGACCCTCTCAGGCTGAATTAATATCTTCATTACACATTTTATACTTTATAGCAGTTATCACACAATGAACATTTGTTGAAAAATACCCTCAATGTATTTATTAACCTGTTTCTTTAAACTGTTAATCTCCGTATTGCAAAGACACTAGCCAGTGCAGAAAAGGCTCTAAACTTTTCTTTAGAAGTAAATATTGTTTTAAAGTTCATTCATGGGCCAGAATAATAATAGCAATTCTATTATTTCCTCTTGATCTCATCAAGCTACACTTTGTTTTTGTTTTATTTATTTATTTATTTATTTTGGCAGCTGGCCTGTATGTGGATCCAAACCCTTGACCTTGATATTGTAATATTACACCAACCAACTGAGCTAACCAGCCAGCCCCAAGCCACACTTTTTAAAATGATAATACCAT
>NW_007727400.1:418832-419680 GCF_000696425.1 Galeopterus variegatus
TAGAAGGGAATAAAGATTCATAATTCTATTACTCAGAAACCAGAGACAAGTACAATTAATATTTTAATATATGTTTTTTTCCCTTCTTTTATGTCAGGTTTTTTGTTTTGTTTTTTTTACAGATAATTAGTATCTGTATTAGTCTGTTTCTGTTGCTTATAACAAAATACTTGGAACTGGGTCCTTTGTTAAGAAAATGAAATTTATTGCTTACAGTTTCAGAGGCTGGGAAGTCCAAAGCCTGAGGAACACTTACAGTGAGGGCCACCTTTGGTGGTGGTTTTACAGCAATGCAGGGGTCTCACATGGTAGAAAATGGTGGAGCAGACAGAGACTCACGCGCTCTTAACCCTCAGAACCACACCTGTGACCACCATTATTAATTTATTCATTAGGGCATGATCCTAAGAATCCAATTACCTCTTTGAGGCCCCACCTTTCAATTTCCATAATAGGGTATCCTACCCTTAACAGTTACAATTAGGATCAAGCTTCTAATACATAAAACTTGGGGGACACAATTCAATCCATATCAGTGTCATACTGTATTTACAGCTTTACATCTCACTCTCATCACTTAACCCTATGGTGTAAACATTTTCTCTTGCCATTAAAAGGTATATGAACACATTTCTAATGACTGGGCAATCAGCTTAGAGATCACCATATTTTAATTCCTTATTTGGGCCTTTTAGGTTTTTTCCAAATGTTTTATAATAAATATCACAGTGATGACTACTATGTAGGAAAGTCTTTGACTACTTTGTGGAATTCTTGAGTCAAAGGCTATTGAGCATTGCCTAGTCACACTTTGGAAGGATTTTAGTAGTTTCTAGAACCACCATCAG
>NW_007727400.1:421539-422088 GCF_000696425.1 Galeopterus variegatus
AACTTTGTGACCTTGGAGTAGGAGAAAGATTTCTTACATAAGACACAAAAGTACTAACCAGAAAGAAAAGAAGTTACACTACATTAAAATGAATAATTTTTGGTCATCGAGACTCTATTAAGAGTAAAAAAGCAACCCACGGCATGGTAGAAGATATTTGCTGCATGCGTATCAAACAAAGAATTCATATTCAGAATATAAAACACCTGCAAATCAATAAGACTGCCAACCCAGTAGAAAAATGGGCAAAAGACTAGAATAGCCACTTTGTAAAAGAATATCCCATGGCCAATAAAAGGTGAAACTGAAAAGGTGCTTAACTTCTTTAGACATCAGAGAAATGCAAATTGAAACCACACTGGACACCACACCTACCAAAATGATTACAGTGAAAAACAACAGAAAATACTAAATTGTTGGAGAAGATGTAATACAGCTAGAACTCTTGTACTGCTACAGGAATGATTTTGTTGATTTTCTCTATTGTTTTCCTCCTCTCAATTTCATTTATTTATGCTCTGATTTTTATTATTATTTTTTTTCTTCTGC
>NW_007727401.1:0-3583 GCF_000696425.1 Galeopterus variegatus
ATACTGGTCCTAGCACTAGTTCAATCAGCACTGTTTAAAATTCAATCTTATGTTTACCCTTTTGTTAAATAATTCTATCCTATTTTACCCTCATATTTTCTTTTTATCCATTACATTTTTACACCTAAATATGAAGTACAAGTTTTGTCATCATTTCCAGACTGCATCATGTTGTCGTTTGGCCGTCACTTAACCACACGATATATTCCATAAATCTTTCTTCATATTCAATCCCTCCCTTCCATTAATCATTTTCATTATTTATCTCTGCGTTCCCTCCAAGACTGTCAACATCGTTTGTGTAAGTGCTCAAAACTGAACACAGTTATCTCAGAGTAACTTCAGGCACACTCAGGTGAGGCCACAGTCTTCCTTCCCCTCTGTGCTCCCACACTACCTCAGTCTTGCTGTCTTTTTGCTGTTAATATTCACTGTCAACTTGTCCACGTTTCTTCCAGCCCTCCTTCCTTCTTCGGTTGCTACTAGTAACCTCACTTCTCCATACTCTCTTCTCCAGTGAATGCCTCTGATGTGATTTTTGCCAAATATTTGTTTGCATCTTTCTGAGAACAACATTTTTTTTCATCCCGTATTTCTGACTTGTTTTGGTCTTTTTGAACCACACTGCTGTTCATATCCTAGCCATTTATCAGAGATTGTAACACCTCCCAATTTAGTCTTCCCTGCAACTGTCACTAGCATTCTGTTCATTTTCTCTTTCAGATTATTAATAAATACATAAAATACAAACCATGGTGACCTGCTAAGAGACAGGCCCTCAGAACTGCATGGAATGCCACTGTTGTTACCCTTTACAAATGGCCTTTCAGCTTCCTTCCTTCCGCCAGGCTGTGGTATTATTGACATATTATCAAGGCTGTGGTATTATTAACATGGAACTATCGTGTCCAGGAAAATGGTTCAGCATGCCAAATTAAAGTCTGAATATACTGCAAATGCCCTACTATGTTTCCATCACTGGTATCTCCTCCATGGATAAACCTGTGTAAAATCTGACTTTGCTTCATTGGGGTTGGGGTGTGTGGGTTGGTTTTATTTTACTGTTTATTTTGGAGTATATTTTGGTTAGGTTTTTGAGCATCTCTTCCTCAGAGGATTTTATTACTTGATGTGATACATTTTGGTTGTGTCAAATACACATCCAGCGAAGCTCAAGAGAGAACAAAAAGTAGCTCAAAACTGTGTAGCAGTAGTTGCATATCTCTGAATGCTCTGGTAGCGTCCATGATCTTGAGGTCAGGGTCTCCTTCAATGGACAGACAGAAAATCCCCTGCATAGTTGCTGGGGGTGGGGTTTAATCCTGTGTCTGTTCTTAATGCTCCTCTCCTACCGATTCCGCTCCCAAGCTTTGCTTTAAGACTTTTTTTAACTCTTACTTTATCTTCACACTGTCACCAAAACTGGGTAACTAGGGCTGGACAGTTAGCTCACTTGGTTAGAGCATGGTGCTGATAACACCAAGGTCAAGGGTTCGGCTCCCCATACAGGCCAGCTGTACAAACAAACAAAATAAAACAAAAGACCTGGGTAACTATGTGGAGGAAGGAAGCTTTGCAATGGACTGCAGCCATGTGCCCATCTCCAGGGGACATTATTTACACTGTATTTCTGTGATTGGTGCCCCTGACTCCCAGCACACTGTGAATGGTGCCCCTGGGGTTAGGAAATCTACAGACCTTCTAGGCCCTTAGCTGTTAAATTTAAAACCCTGATTATAGGGCCGGCCCGGTGGTGCACTGCTACAGTGCACCGCTTGGGAGTGCGGCGGCGCTCCCACCGAGGATTCGGATCCCACATACAGACCAGTTCCCGCTCACTGGCTGAGCGAGGTGCGGGCGCAGCACCAAGGGTTGCGATCCCGTTGCCAGTCCCGGTCCGGTACGGGCGCAACACTGAGGGTTGCGATCCATTGCCGGACACGAAAAAAGACAAAAAAGGAAAAAAAAAAAAAAAAAACCCTGATTATATTAATATTATGAGGATCAAATGAGATAATTGATATAAATGTATAATATGAACTTAATATTTTAAAAATAAGGAGAAAAAATACAGCTATTTGTCCTAATTTCTCTCTCTCTCTTTTTTTAGCAATTTATCTTATGTGGACAAGAATTTTATTCTTTCTGGCTCCAGTTAATCTTTAATCTTTCCTTGAACAAGAAGAATGAAATTATAACCTTTCCCCAACATACACTCTAATATTGATTTGCATATTTCTTGGCAGAATTCCTGATATTTAAATATTTCGTGACAATTTATTTAAATCTCATACTTGTGCTTTTCACTTTTTTCCCTTTGCCATTGAGTTCTTCCCTTTACTTCCTGCCATTCTTGCACACCCTTTTAGCTATTTCTAGGCCATTTTCTAAGCTCCTAGACAATCATACCTATTAGAAGCACAGACAAGAACCAGGCACTAATAAAAATAACAACTCTGAGCAACTGAAGTAGATATTACAAAGTCCACCTTAAAATGCATGCGTGTATGCTATTCAAAGGTGAGGCCCAAACTCAGAGCCCATTAACACTATTGTTCTAAAAAATGTTGTTATCTAAATATTAAGTCTAATATTTTAGGTGTGAAGAGTTTCTTCCTCCAGGTCAGCATTGTGAGAGCTCTCAACAATGTAATCTACAAACAGTCCAGAAAAATAAAACTGCTAAAAACTGCAGGGTGAAGTTACTAAATTTAGGACACATAGACCTATGTACCTCAAATAACTCTAATGATACTACTGTGACATGCCACTGTTTAGTTCATAATGATGATATGTTTTTTAGGTGGACTTCCTTCTAAAATTATGTTTTAGTTTTTGTTGTTTAAAGTAGCCAAATTAATTTTTAAGGGCTAGATAGCACAACTCACTCTGCAAAAGATAGCCAAACTTTTCTATAAATGACAATATATTTCTCATGTCCTTTCTGACATATATATACCAAGGCCCATCCTTTTGAGATGATAAATTCCTCAGTAGCAGGACGTGGTTCTGTTCACCTTGCTCTGGATAAAGGATGGCTATCCGAGCACACAAAATAACAGTTTAGAAACTTAGACTTTTAGAATGAAAGGAATCTCAGAGATCATATTAATTCAATCTATTTATTTTACCAAAGTGTTAACTACATGCACTAACATTGTCTCAAAGTTAATATGGCAATTTCCTCCCAAATTCTACAAAAATGTATGCAGCATAAAGTAAGACTCCTTCCTAGAATTCCTAGTGCTCCAGATTTCCTCTCCTAAAACAGCCACTGTTACTAGTTTCTTTTGTAAAAACACTCTATGTAAATACAAGTATATACTTGAGTTTTATAAAATAAAATAGCATAAAAGAAAGACTGCTTTGCAACTTGCTTTTTTCACTTAAAATCTTATCTTTTAAAAATAATGAGTGTGTGCAGTGAAAATTATAATGTATAGTAAATTCTAGAATTAAACTCTCTCATAATATTACCTAAAGTTTATTACTAATGAGTCACTAATAAGCACAATACACTCCTGAAGAAGATTCACTTCAGCCTGTACAAGTGCCTCCTTTTTTTTTTTTTTTTTTTTTTTTT
>NW_007727401.1:4631-6233 GCF_000696425.1 Galeopterus variegatus
GAAAATATCAGAATGCATTCCATTTTATAAGGGTAAAAGTTGTTTCATAAAAATTCATTTTGTATGTATGTGTGTGTGTACTGGGTTGTGATAAAAAATGTACTTGTTGCTAGGGACCACAGGCACAAAATCGAAAGTTGCTGATCTAATCTAGCCTCTGGCTTCCAATGAAGTAGAACTATAAGCATTCTCAGAGAAAGAGATGTCTGTGTATTCCTGGCTGTCATAGAGCAAGCCCCCCCCCCAAAGAAAATGTTCACGTTGGCTCATTATTTGAATGTGCAATGTCACGCTCTCTTTTTGTCAAGATTATTGGGAGACAGTAAAATTCCAAGCTTACTATCTTCGCAACATAACTTTACCTAGCCAACTAATTGATTAAAACCCAGTAGAAATCAATATTAATCATTAGCCATCACAATTACTTCAATCATAGGAGCACAGCAATAATGGGAAAACATATCTACATCTAGAAACAGCTCTCACATTCTATGAGGTAGTTCCTTTTCTTCTCAGAATCAGTGTGGAAGAAGCCTGCTGACCCATGGACAAACCCAGAGTCATGTCCAGAGAACTGACAATCTTGATTTGGTTAAACCAAAAGAAGTAGTACAATTGTACTTATAGGCTTAATGAAGACTACGTCTCTTTTTGCCACAATCCTTCTTTCTGATGGAGTTGAATGCAGAAATAGTAATGGGGAGAAAGAAAATACGTCCAAAAACTTCTGGGTTTTACAGGCTTTTTGTTCAAATAAGGAGGCAACAACAGGCTAGAGCATGGATGTGAGGGTCGAGAAATGTGTGTTCACCAAGGTCAAGGGTTCAGATCCCCATACCAGCCCACCACTAAAAGAAGAAACGTTCTCTTGGTTGATGAGTTTGGTTGTCACCTAAGCAAGTCTTTCATTTTTGCTCCAGTTCTTCATGTCTTCATTTCTGAAATGAGGGACTATCACAGCAGTTTAGTCACTATCTTAGTCCTTTTCTGTTGCTATAACTGAATACCTGAGACTGGGTAATTTGTAAAGAATAGAAATTTATTTCTTACAGTTCTGGAGGCTGGGAAGTCCAAGAGTATGGCATTTGATCTTCCAGTTGTTCTGAGAGTTCTGGGGGAGGCATCCACACAAGGTAACCAGAGAGTGGCAGAGCAAAACCTCATGACACATGTCAAATGAGGTTCTTGATCCAGATTCATCAACTCTTTAGAAAATATGTACTAACAAACACTATGAAATACCACATCACATCCACTAGGATAGCTAAAATTAAAAAGACAGATAATAACAAGTGTTGGTGAGGACATGGAGAAACTGGAACCCTCATACACTGCTGGTGGGAATGTAAAATGGTGCAGTCACGTTGAAAGACAGCTGGCAATCTCTCAAAATGTTAAACATAGACCTACCATATGATCCAACAATTTCACTCCTAGGCATATACCCA
Source organism: Galeopterus variegatus (assembly GCF_000696425.1). Taxonomy (NCBI): domain Eukaryota; kingdom Metazoa; phylum Chordata; class Mammalia; order Dermoptera; family Cynocephalidae; genus Galeopterus; species Galeopterus variegatus. The sequence goes on from NW_007727401.1 coordinate 6,080, forward strand.
AGAGAATTTAAAAACATGTCCACACAAAAACCTTTAGACAAATGTTCATAGCATCATAGTTCATAATAGCTACAAACTGGAAATAACCCAAACGTCTGTCGACTGATGAATGGGTAAACAAAAAGTGGTATATCCATACAGAGGAGTATTATTA
>NW_007727401.1:6730-10651 GCF_000696425.1 Galeopterus variegatus
GTCTGTCGACTGATGAATGGGTAAACAAAAAGTGGTATATCCATACAGAGGAGTATTATTATCCCATAAAAGGAGTCAATACTGATACATGCTATGACATGGATAAACCTTGAAAACATGCTAAGGGCAAGAAGCCAGTCACAAAAGGCTATCTATCATATGATTTCATTTATTTAAAATGTTAAGAATAGGCAAATCCATAGAGACAAAAAGTAGATTAGTGATTTCCAGGGCTAGAAGTAAAAGGAAATGGGAGCAAGGGGCTGCTAATAAGCTTCTTTTGGGTGTGATAAAAATGTTCTAAAATTTGATAGTAGTGCTAGTTGCACAGCTCTGTGACTATACTAAAAACCACTGAATTGTACAGTTTCAAGGGGTAAATTTTATGGTATGGGAATTACATCTCAATAAAGCCATTGTTTAAAAATAAAAATAAGTACAGAGTTCCTACCTGGTGGCAGACACTCTTCTAGCCATTCAGGGGATTCAGCAATAAACAAAGGAGTCAAAGTGCTTAGTCTCATGGAATTGGCAATTCTAGTAAATAAATAAACAAATGAACTTCTTGCTCCTGCAGACTGAACCACTGGAGGGGGCCTGGCATGCAGGCAGTGTTCAGTTCACAGTCACATGGCCTCCTGGCAAACACTTGCTCCCAGATGTTCACATGGGCCGTCACAGTGCTCCTCTCAGGACCACACACACAGCAGCTCCCTGGCCAAGACCCCAACGCAGGAATTCCCTCCCAGCTCAAGGCATCAAGCACTTCACTGACCCTGTTTCCACTCTCCTCCCAGCTTCCCTGGCTTTTTTCCACCCACTCACTTTTACCCTTATTCATTCATTTAACAAATTACTTAACAAATATTTACTGAGGGCCCTTTTAGTTAGAATGCATGGGCTAAAACATATAGAAAACTGACAAAACTAACTCAAACTTAAACTATAAGGAACATTTTTATTTCATATAACAGGATGTCCAAACTGCAGGCACTGGGCTCTGACTGTGTTTCTCTACATTCATTTGGTTTTGCTCTTATCAGTGTGTTGTCATTGTCCTCGGGCAGCTGCTAGGGGCAGCAACAATGGCGACAACCAGCTTTCTTGGTTACATCTAGCAAGAAAGAAAGAGGGAAAAAACTGTGCTCTAACCATGGAATAGAAATCCACCTCTTCAGCCTATCAAGGCCAATTTAGATCAAGTATCCACAGTTTGCAGTGGAATGCCATGTAATGATTGGTTTCAGCCATGCTCCTGGACCAGTCACTCCCAAGGAGATTGGGGTTCCATGATTGATTTAGGACTGAATCTTGGAGCTGGAGGAGGAGCTAGCATTCCCTGAAGCATGTGAGATGCATAGGAAGGAAAAAGGAGTTCAGTCTGATTTACTATTCAATATAGACTGTTTAACTACTTGCTCCTTAAGCTCAGTCCAGGCACTAAGTGCTTTTCTGTGTGCTAGGGTTAGTTTACCTTTTATTTGATGAGGGTCTATTTTTACAGCTTAAACTGCCTCAAAATCTTCCCCAAGGAACAATGTGTTATCTTTGCTACTGGTGGCATTTCAAGGCCTATTACATCTGGATGGGGTGATACTCAAGAGCAAGTACCTGACACTCTCAATATCACATCCTATAAGCAGCAACTCATCTACTATGCATATGGCCAACCCTGCACATATCCCACAAGATCCTCATGAGCAGAGGTGTGCTGTCTAGGAGAAAGTCTTCTATCTCCATCTTATTAGATGGAGAGGAGGTATTCCCATTTTATGGATGAAGAAACTGGTAAGGCAAGATTTAAGGTTAGCTCACATATCCCAAAGATAACAAGTGCAGGAGATAAACTCACTCCAGGTTTGCATGTCCCTGAGCTGCACCCAGCTCTCTCACTTCCATTCTGTTGTGGGGAAGCAATCATATTGTAACAAGCCCAGAACAAAGAATAAACTCAAAACTGATGGTTGAATGGCTGGATTAGAAAAATGATGGAAGGAAGAAATGAATGAGTGATCTGTAACAAATAACAATGAAAATCAGAATTATGATTAAGGAAATTCCTGGCTGCATTTTCAGGAATGGGGAGAGTTAACTAATATTAACTGTCTTCAAGTATTTATGGAAAATTGAACGAAGGCAAAGTTGTGGAATTTTGCTTGCTCATTTAAAACTTACCTTTTTCAAAATGTATACTCTAAACCTTGATTGTTGCTATCATTTAAAAAGATCTTTAATGTCTCTATTATTTTATTAATAATTACCATTTGTTATGTTTACCCAGTGCCAGGCACTCTGTATATATTACCTGGTTTAACCCTCAAGATCAGCCTGTAAGTGAGGATTATTAACTGCATTTCATAGATAAGGAAGCTGCAGCTTGGAAGGGGTAAGAGTCTTCTCTCAGCTCACACAGGAGAAAGTCATGGAACTGGAATTAGAAGGGAACATTATCCTAACTCAATGTCTTTCTGCTAGGTCAGACTTTCTTTTTGAGGCAACAAGTTCCTAATATACTTCTAAAGGGCAGATGCAAAAATGATGGTTCTTAGTAGCAAAATCATTGATCACTATTCTGAGAAATAACTGAAATGTATTTGGCAAAACTCAAACCTCAATTGCTGCTAGTAAATACAAAGTGAGAGACAGAGTAAAATATGATTCACTTGGACAATTTCATCTTTTCCCTTTCATTTAGAGTGATCGAGTATGTGTAGGTGTAGTCCACACTCTTGTGATTAATGTCAAAAGTATTCAAGGTATCAGGATTTTAACCGCATGTTCCCAGAATACTGAAGTATTACAAATATTTTATTATAAAAATGCATGCACCTTTCCCTAGTAACCATGCTTGTTTTACCTGATGTCTAAAACTTAGAGGACCACCTAGAAGGTTTTTAATATTAAATTTCTTGTACCGATAAACCTTAAAGTGCTATTGTTTGTATTATTACTAGCCTCCTAAAAAAGACAAATTAACAGAGTAATTTTGGTGTAGAAGGGAATTACCATTGTTCAATAAAATTGATCAAGACCAATACAAAGAGTCATCATCTGAGATATTGCCTGAGATTGAGCAAAAAACTATCCCAGGTGTTCTGCAGCCACAGAAAACACACAGAAGTGCATAGCCCTGCCCTCCAGAAGTTTAAATCTAATGAAAATGGAAAAGGAAAACAGACCTAACCATATGTTCAGTAGATCATTAGCCAGGCTCTAGAGGATGGGGTGGCATCACAAAGACAAACAGTTAACTTTGAAAACTTTGAAACCCAGATTCCTTGAAAGGTAAATGCTGCCCATCCCCTGTAGACTGGTTAGAGAGTTCTCCAGCAGATGGCTGATTTACCTTTCTTATTTCACTCTTGCAGTTGACCTAAAAGAGGAAGAATTCTCAATTTCCAAACCAGATGTGCATGACTGTTTAATGCCAGGAAAATACACAAAGAAATAGCTGGTGACTTTCTCCTTAGTAGGCAATGTTATTGGGATTTCTTTTTCCAGCTAAAGCAATGTGATTTTTATTCTATTTAAAAGCATTGAAGATTCCTAACTTTGCTAAAGGAAAGACGACCTCTCTTAGCAAAGACCCCCCTTTTCTCCCATGGAAAATTCTGCCAAAACGTCTTCTTCCACAATTCACCTGTACCACTTATTACTAGAGCTGTGAGTTGGGGCAACTCAGAGTGTGGTGCTTTTTCCTTATGAATAGGATCTGCCTCGGGAAATTTGCATATGCTTTTCTTCCAAGGAAGATGAGGAATAATAAATTTAATTAGCTCTGTGCTTTTCTTGAAATGTATCTGAAAGCAGGTGACAGATCTCCATAATCAAACTACCACCCACACTTGAATTTTACACTAGTTTCTAAAAAGAGGAGTGTACTGGTTTATAACTGTAGTTACTTATAAATATATGCAGTTA
>NW_007727401.1:11651-26147 GCF_000696425.1 Galeopterus variegatus
GATGGGGTGGCATCACAAAGACAAACAGTTAACTTTGAAAACTTTGAAACCCAGATTCCTTGAAAGGTAAATGCTGCCCATCCCCTGTAGACTGGTTAGAGAGTTCTCCAGCAGATGGCTGATTTACCTTTCTTATTTCACTCTTGCAGTTGACCTAAAAGAGGAAGAATTCTCAATTTCCAAACCAGATGTGCATGACTGTTTAACGCCAGGAAAATACACAAAGAAATAGCTGGTGACTTTCTCCTTAGTAGGCAATGTTATTGGGATTTCTTTTTCCAGCTAAAGCAATGTGATTTTTATTCTATTTAAAAGCATTGAAGATTCCTAACTTTGCTAAAGGAAAGACGACCTCTCTTAGCAAAGACCCCCCTTTTCTCCCATGGAAAATTCTGCCAAAACGTCTTCTTCCACAATTCACCTGTACCACTTATTACTAGAGCTGTGAGTTGGGGCAACTCAGAGTGTGGTGCTTTTTCCTTATGAATAGGATCTGCCTCGGGAAATTTGCATATGCTTTTCTTCCAAGGAAGATGAGGAATAATAAATTTAATTAGCTCTGTGCTTTTCTTGAAATGTATCTGAAAGCAGGTGACAGATCTCCATAATCAAACTACCACCCACACTTGAATTTTACACTAGTTTCTAAAAAGAGGAGTGTACTGGTTTATAACTGTAGTTACTTATAAATATATGCAGTTATTTTTATCTTGTTTTCTGTGCTGGACATGACTTTTTGCTTATAATAAATTAGGGAGAAAGAGCTGTCTTTGCAAAGGAAAATTTATAATTCATTGCTGATGAGTCCTACTAACCCTATAAAATAAATTTATTTGTGTACCATCGACACTGAGAAAGGTTTCCACTGGCCCAGTACATGTAGCATTTACATATATTTTTTACTTCAATTAACAAACCTTAATGTGTAATGCTTGGAAACAATGGCTAATTCTTCTGACTGCAAACTTTTAAAAATATTTTATAGATGGTTTGAGTACAGCATTCCACCACTTAAAATGTAGTACTATACACAGTATTTTGAAAATATGATATCATACTAAAAATGTTATCTTCATCCATTTTGCTGACTGTTGTTTTAGATTGACTGACTTCCCCTAACAGTACTTTGTTGAGATTATTCTTCTTTCTCTTAGTATTTACTGAGCAACTATGTGCCAGGCACCAAGGACACAAAAATGCATAAGGCATAGTCCCTCCTCTTAGAAGAACAAAGTCTAGTCAAGGAGACAGACACATACAAGTAATTACAGAGTGCTCTGAGGTCCCAGAGAGAAAAAATATGGTATTCTTCTAGGAGTGTTAGGAAGCCTTCATGGGGACTAACATTCAGGCAAGGTCCTGAAGATAAAGCAAAGTTCAACAATGAAAAGGTGGAAACGGAGACATGAGCGGGATGTTTTGGGATTGTTATCCTTGCTGAGTTTGCAACACAGAGTGCAGATGAGTGTTTATTAACATCATTTCCAACGAAGTTTTGAAAACAGAGCTATCATAATCATAATTAAATGCTACTTAAGTTGTTAACTATGTCTTCACATTCTAAAGACTTTAATAATGCAATGCTACACATAAAATAAGAACTCTAATGTTGTTATTAGACGAAAGACAGTGAAGAAAAATTCCAAAAGATAAGCATTCATTTCAACAAATAATAGTGGGAAATTAGTATTCTTATTTATTTGTTTATAATAAATAAATGATATATATTTATATTTATATACCTATATGTGTTTATATTTATAATATTTATATATTATATGTTTAATATATAACTTATATATTTATAATAAACATATTTATATTAACTATATTAATTACATATCAAACATTAAATATATAATATTAAATTTTATATTTGTATATTGCTATTAAACATAATTATGTATTGATACTAAATATTAAATATATAATATTATTAAATATATTTAATATATAATTTATATATATAATGAATATATTTATACTACATCATGANTGCATAAGGCATAGTCCCTCCTCTTAGAAGAACAAAGTCTAGTCAAGGAGACAGACACATAAACAAGTAATTACAGAGTGCTCTGAGGTCCCAGAGAGAAAAAATAATGGTATTCTTCTAGGAGTGTTAGGAAGCCTTCATGGGGACTAACATTCAGGCAAGGTCCTGAAGATAAAGCAAAGTTCAACAATGAAAAGGTGGAAACGGAGGCATGAGCGGGATGTTTGTTTTGGGATTGTTATCCTTGCTGAGTTTGCAACACAGGGTGCAGATGAGTGTTTATTAACATCATTTCCAACGAAGTTTTGAAAACAGAGCTATCATAATCATAATTAAATGCTACTTAAGTTGTTGACTATGTCTTCACATTCTAAAGACTTTAATAATGCAATGCTACACATAAAATAAGAACTCTAACGTTGTTATTAGACGAAAGACAGTGAAGAAAAATTCCAAAAGATAAGCATTCATTTCAACAAATAATAGTGGGAAGTTAGTATTCTTATTTATTTGTTTATAATAAATAAATGATATATATTTATATTTATATACCTGTATGTGTTTATATTTATAATATTTATATATTATACGTTTAATATATAACTTATATATTTAAAAATAAACATATTTATATTAACTATATTAATTACATATCAAACATTAAATATATAATATTAAATTATATATTTGTATATTGCTATTAAACATAATTATGTATTGATACTAAATATTAAATATTTAATATTTAATATATAATAATATTAAATATATTTAATATATAATTTATATATATAATGAATATATTTATACTACATCATGAATATATTATAAAATATATAACATATAATAATAAAATAGAATAAATATATAATAAAATATATATAATTAATACGATAAATAAATAAAAGCTAGGTCTGCTTTATTTGGCACCTACTATATTTCAGGCTATGTTCTAGTCATCAGGGAGGTAGAGGTAAACAAGACAGGTGAAATCCCTGCCCTCAAGGGACTTACATTATAGAAGGATGAGGGCTACAAACAAAAGTAATACCAAACAAAATAATATAATGTGTAAGAGGCTTGGGGAGTTATTATAATACTAATTACAATAAGAACTGGGTATGTTTGTGTTCTCTGGTGCTAGCTCGCCCTCTAAAACTACCCTAATCATTATAAACGTTGCAAATATTGTGTGACAGATTTATCATTTCTATAGTTTCACAGTAAGTATACTTTTCTGTATTTATCACATAAAATGTAAACTTGAATAACAGTATTAGCATTTTTCTTAAAGGCAGGCAGTAAACTGCCATGGTGGTGAAGAGGAAAGATTCTAGAAACAAACCACCTGGGCTCTATCTTATAGCTGAGTGAACATGGGTAAGTTAACCTCTCTGCATCTCAAGTTTCTCATCTGTAAATAATAATAATGCCCACCTCATGCAGTTGCTCTAGTATTAAATGATTTAATATGTGTCAATCACTTACAACCATACTAAGTACATAACAAGCACTCAATAAATATCTAAATATACCTGTCATTATTATCAAAACATTAACAAAACTGCATATTAACAAGATAGTATTTAAAGTAAGTTCAAATCTCAAAAAAAATGTCATAAAAAACTATGACTCTCTCTTGATTCACAGTATAGTTGACCCTTGAACAACATGGGTTTGAGCTGTGTGGGTCCAGTTATATGTGTATTTTTTTCAATAAATATATTAGACCATATTTTGGAGATTTGCAATAATTTGAAAAAGGTCGCAGATGAACTGCATAGCCTAGAAATATCAAAAAAATTAAGAAAAAGTTAGGTTTGTCATGAATGCATAAAATATATGTAGGTACTAGACTATTTGATTATATAATACAATATTGATGTAGGTACTGATGGACGATTCATCTTGTAAACAGATGACATAACTTAAGGTATTGAGACTACTCTCAGAGTTCTGGTCAAGATGGCAGAATAGACAGTCCACAGCATCACTCTCTCCCACAAATCAATCAATTTACAACTATAAAAATGTAACATCAGCCAAGCTGGGGACACTGGAGCTCAGGAGAAGAGGAGGAGAGGGCTACGGAGCTCATGAAGGTGGGAGAAGCCCCAATGAGAGAAAGAAAAAACTGCTCTGAGCATTTTGGGCCGTGGCTGCTTTAATGCTGGAGCACATGGAGCAGGAGCCAGCAGCAGCCATAGCTGTGCCCTTTAGATAGAGTTACTCGGAGGCAGTAGGGGGGAAGAGGACTGACTTTGGTGGCCCCCAGGACAACAAGACCAGTAACAGGTTTCCTGTGGACCCATGCAGGAGAGAGGAGCAAGAACAGCTGAAAAAGGGGAGCCATTCAGAGGCTGGTGAGTCATCACAAGGGACTGGCACAGGGCCTGTCCCATGGGAAGTGTTTGGAGCATGGGTAGTCAGGGAGATGGGCCCACTGGGAGAACACTAGGGCACAGCAAGGACAGCCAATCCACCCCACAATCAGCACAGGACCACTCAGAGGAGACTGGTTGGGAATGTGGAATTGCATGGGGTGAAGTTTGATGAAAAAGCTCAGGCCCAGATCAGAGTTTCTATACAACCCAGGTACACCGAGTCTCTGGAGAGCTGGAAGTACCTATAAGGTCAACCATTAAACCCTAAGCTGCACAAAAAGCTTTCCCTAGAGAAACAGCAGCAAATTAGCTCAACCACACAGCTCAAGTACTGCTTCCCACAGGAAGTACCACTGAGTTAGAAGTAAGCAAAGGACAAAACATTAGTTCCAGCCCAGGCACACCACAAATGCCTTGGGGCCCGCCAGGGGACATGAGGTATGGAGCCAGGGGCAGGACCCCCACCCACAACCACTCACACCACTAGCATCTCAGGACATGCTCAGGAACCCAAGGTATGGAGCTGGGGACCAGACCCCCTCCCACAACCAGGCAAACCATGCCAGCACCTTGGGGCCTACCCAGGTACCCAAGGCATGGAGCCAGGGATTAGACACTCTCTACAACCAGGCATTAGACACTCTCTACAACCAGGCATACCGCCAGCACCAAGGAGCATGCCAAAAACATCACCTCCATGTGGTTGGCCCACCACAGCCTCCACAATAACCATTGCTGCTGCAAAAGCAGCTAGACACCACAGACACCACGCAGATGATCCACCAGCCACTGGAGTGCATTGACACAAGGAAAGTCACCAGCAGAGATAAAGAAAAGACGAGGATGTCTCTCTCCACAAAGCCCATTTCAGAGTGACAGAAGAAGTATCTGCTCTATGATAATATTGGGGGACCTGATCACACCTCTCAGCATTGGACAGATCATCTAGGCAACAAATCAACAGTGTAACCATTTGCTTTCAGAAGGAGAGAAAAAATCTAGGGTAATTAGATTAGGTTGGGAGAGATTGGACAAGAAGCATAAAGAATAATTATGATTTGTAGCAATATAGATGCTAGTAATATTGATTTGATCAATATATCTCAATGTTGAGCCTCCAAAATATGTATATTCAATTTTGATTCAATAAAAATTAAAACAGAACAAAACAGAAAAAAACTTATGGTACTGATAAATACAGTACAGTACTGTAAATGTATTTTCTCTTCCTTATGATTTTCTTAATAACATTTTCTTTTCTCTAGCTTACTTTAGTGTAAGAATATAGTACATATAATACATATAACAGACAAAATGTGTGTTAGTTGACTGTCTATGTTATTGGTAAAACTTCTGGTCAACAGTAGGCAATTAGTAGTTAAGTTTTGGTGGAGTCAAAAGTTATACATGGATTTTCAACTGCATGGGGTGGGGCAGGGGTTGGCTTCCCTAACCTCTAGATTGTTCAAAGGTCAACTGTATGTATATATTATGAGGGGCCATGATATTAATAAATGAGTAGAGAAAGGAAGAGGAAGGCAGGAAGGGAGGAAGAAAACCACCCAGAAGTAGGAAAGAGACATCTCAGACCCAGCAGAGATGTAGAGGCTAGTTGACTCAGAGTTTGAGAGTTCTTCCCACAGTTACAATATGCCACTCCATCGGGCAAATGAGTAAGATTGTTCATCTCTATGGTAATAGGCAAAGCAAATCATTTCTTATTTCCATCCACGCTGCAGCTTTTCAAATGGATTTAAACTAGCCCTCTGCAATTAGCCATTGTTTCTCTAGTGGTTTCAAAGCTACTTGATCCTCTCACAGCACTTTATTTCTGTACATTATTTATACATATGCTGAGAAGCCAGCATAATAAGGTGATTACTCAATTAAGCTTTCACTTAGGCAATTTTGCTCATTCAAGTCATCGAATATTTAGTTTTTCGTATAACTTCGTATAATGTATGCTATACGAAGTTATTACGTCCAGGTTTGCCTCAGGATCTTAGAACATCAGCATCACTCAGAGGTTAAGAATTTGTTTTACAAGTCAGGATGACTTGGTTTTAAATCCTGCCCCATCACTGTGTAATCTTGGGCAAGTTTTTAGCCTCAGTTTTATCATTTATAAAATATGAATAATAGTACCTATCTAGTACGTTTGTTGTGAAGATTATGCAAATAAATTAAGTCAGAATTGTATGTTCTCTTCAGTGAAGGGATCATGTCTGGTTTGAACATTGCTATAACCTCAGTACCCATAACAAACACCCAATAAATATTATTTGAGAGAGTTAATATATAATGTAAGCTAAGCATTTAGCAACATGTCTGTTATGTATGGGTCTCAATAAATGGTAAGGATCATAGTAATAATAGTAATAGTTGTATTATTAGCATTAATTTACTGCATCTACTGAAATAAAAAGACTACAAAAACATTTTGTAGCTGGAAGGGAGACCGGATACCTTTAAAATGACATTTCCCAAAGCAGCCTCCTAGCACTTAAAGCTTTTTTATATATAGTTGGTGTAGCTTTGGACAGGTCTCTGGCTAACTCTTATTTCCTAAGACCAGACACTGAGGATGCCTTGACTTCCAATCTCTCTAGTGTTGCATTTTGAGACTGCTGGGAGTGATTCATGGAAGCAACAGGCAGCTCATGGACGTAGACATCAGGAATCAAAGCTTGACTCTGAGAAGGGAAAAGATGGAAAGCTCCAAGTCCTTTTGCTCAAAAGGTGACCTAACATGATGATCACTCCAAAAAGTTTTCCATTTCCTTCTCTTAAAGAATGAGTGTCTTTAAGTGCATGTTTTTAGACTTCTTCCAGGCTTGGTGTTTTTGATGCCTGTGTAGGGTTTCTTTATCTCTGATGGCTCAGTTTGTCTCACAACAGTGATTGGGTCCTCATCATGTTGAGCAAAGACCTAAAGGAGGTAAGAAAGTGAGCCCTGCCAAGAACTGATGATGCATGTAAGGCAGAGAACAGCCAGGGCAAGTTCCCTGAGGTAGAATGTGGCCAGTGTGTGGAAGAAAAGCAAGGAGACCAGTGTGTCTGGAGAAGAATTACCTGGGAGACTGGGGTGGGGGGCTACTTCTCTTATTCTCCTGTGCTTACATTATTGGTACAACTATCAATATTTTGAGTTACTTAAATATTTTATAAAGTTTGCTTTAACTAAATACAGCTAATATATCCTATGTAATCCACTTACCTGGGCATTCATAAATTGTAGAACTTTGCAATAAACTGAAAATAAACAAAGAATGAGTATACCAAGGCCACTGTCATCCCCTTCCACATTGTGGAACTATCATTCTTTCTTCAGGATACTAGTATATTATATATTAGATATGTGACCATCTGAAATCACATTGAGTGTGGGCGCTGGTGTCAATGCATAAATTGATATTAATATTTTTCAATAGAATAAAATATAAATATTAATACAAGTTCAAGTATGTTCTTCCAGCCCCCTGTCTTCCCCCCAACCCCCACCAGTGATTGTGTGCACCCCTGAGGAAGATGTACTTACTCTGCAACCTCTGTCCTCAAAAAGCCGGGACCTTCAGTGTCTAGCTCAGGCTGGGGTGTGGGCCCTTGGAAACCTCTTTGGGCTCCGTTGAGGGAGGGGCTTTTCATCGAAATACAGAACATGGGGGCTGGAAAGCTGATCCAAAAGGCACTAAGGAAGAAATTTAAAACACAAAAATGCGACTATATGCACCAAAGAAGCTGTAAGTTCGAAGATGCAGGGCAAACACAGAAAAATCCAGAAAACGGTAATGAAATAGAAAGTGTGAAAATAGGATTCCATTCTTTGCTGTGCATTTGAAAAAAAAATCTAATCTCTGCAAGGTTAAGCATGTAAAATTTATGCCAGAAACAAAAGATTTAGAAGAATTCTTGATAAATTAGTGCCAGTTTTTCCCCTTCACCTCTCATCCCCACACCCATTCCCAGATAGGTAGACCAATTAGTGCCTGTCTTCCCCAAACTTTCCTGGTTCTAGCAATGAAAACCCACAGCTCAGGAATTCTCTCAGTCTCAGGAAAACCATGACAGTTGGTCCCTTTACTCCCAGATAACATAAACATGCTGTTACCAAGTGGCCATTTTAAGTTCTTGGTCAAACTGCAAAGGAGAACCTTTCACAGGAACAAGTGAAGTCTGCAAGGCAGTGAGCACCCATTCAGCAAAAGGAAAGGAAAAGAGACAGATTGACTGAACATTCAAACAACAGTACTTTGTTGTAAAGTGAAAGTACATACAGAAGGGTGAGTGGACGGCCTTGAGAGTGAGGAATGCCCCTGGATTCTTAGGGGGAGGGTTTATATGCTGTTCTGGGAATGGAGGTATTTCTCCATCCTGACTATGAGGAGGAATATTTGGCTGTGGGGGAGGATATAGGGTAATTAAAGCCTAACAGGCTGATGCAAGGTTGCATCAGCGTCCTGTCAGGCATCCCTGAGTTTCTGAAGTTTTGGGTCATGAGCAGTGGGGTCACTTTTCCCTTAACTTTGTCCTTTTCAGTCTAGCATCAAGGGTGGAAGGTCCTATAGTTGTCACCTGAACTTTTGTTCCTCTTAGCATGCAGGTGCTGTGGTGTTTGTAAACCACAAAGTTCCAGGTGTAGCATGCTGATCGGTACTGTGGTTAAGCAGCCATCAGCTCATTATGGGTTCATTAACTGGAAAACAAGGAGGCGGCTAGTGGTGATCAGTCTGAATATTTATGAGCAGCCTCCCTGGGGCGTGTCCCTACTCTGTCCTGCCTCAATTCCGCAGATTTAGAACAGAGGAGTATCAGAAGTGAAGCAAAAGAGTTTTTTTTTTTTTTTTTTTTAAAGATGACCGGTAAGGGGATCTTAATCCTTGTCTTGGTGTTGTCAGCACCACGCTCAGCCAGTGAACTAACCGGCCATCCCTATATGGGATCCGAACCCGGGGCCTTGGTGTTATCAGCACCGCACTCTCCCGAGCGAGCCATGGGCCGGCCTGAAGCAAAAGAGTTTGATGCTGATGAGGGTCTTGAAGTGTCTGCAAAGGAATTGAGTAGGACAACTGAATTGTCTGAGATTTCTCTCCCCACCATCTAGAATAATGGGACTCAAAATGAAAATTAAATTCAATTATTACAAAGTTACAGTAAGATAGGAAGAATAACTCCTAGGGTGACAATATCTAATAATATCATATTGTATATTTCAAGACAGCCAGAAAAGAGAATCTTGAATGTTATAACCACAAAGCCTTGATAAATATTTGGGTGATTGATATGCTAATTATTCTGATTAGATCATTATATAATATATGCATGTATTGAAACAATAAACTGTACCCCATAAACATGTGCAATGAAAAAATAAATTAAAAATTTAAAAAGAAAAAAATTTAAAAATTCAATTATGGAAAAATACACTTATCTTTCTCACTGATGTTTGTGGCCTAAATTTATACCTTTTCTCTCTGTCTCTAAATTACACACACACACACACACACACACACACACACACACACACACACACACACATCTGGAAGGATACAAACCAAAAGGTAAACAGTAGTAAACTCTAGAAAGAAGAGTTGGTTGATTTTGAGGACAATAACTTTTTACTCTGTATGGTTCTAATTGTTTAAATTTTTAATATGATGAATTTAGCTTTTACTTGTGTAATTAAAAAGATAAACAGAAGAAAAATAATATGAGTTTTTCCTGCAAGTAAGGAGGGCATATACTTATTTTATTACTGTATTATTGTTGTGCTGCAAATGGACATATCAGCAAAAGAGAAAATGAGAATATGAAAAAGACCCAATTTCAGAGAAAGGGAAAAAACTCAATGAAAAGTGATAATTAGAAACTGCCATGGACTACAGAGGTAGAGAAAAGTCTGAGTGTTTTTGTTTGTTTAGGTAAAGTTTCTGTAGGCTGATAGACTAGACAGAAAACATAACCTTTACAGCAGAGAAAAGCTTGAGGTTTAAAAAACAGAGAATGATGTAACTCAAAAGGCAAAATTCAATAGCCCTTTCTCAGCTTCATCCTCTGCAGCCTTGGGGCCGCACTGAACACTGGACCACCCCTCTCCCTGGACCCCCACTCCTGTCCTGACTTGCTGGGAATCTGCTGTGTCCTTTTCTCTTTCTGGACTCTCTCTTTTGCCAGCTTCCAATGGGTCCCATGGGTTTAACTAGCACTTTTATGCAGACAACTCCCAAAGTGGTATCTCCAGAGGTGACCTCTTTCCTAGGTCACATTCCTCACATCTAATTCCCTGCTAACATCCCATCCTAATATACTGAATATAAAATCCATAATCCCCCTCATCTTTCTGTTTCCGTTCCTGTTAATGATACCACTATCACTCCCCAGCCATATAATTTCTGGGTCAAAATCTCTCTACCTCTTCATCTTTTCCACTTCATGTAACAAGTTGTTGAGATCTGTTGATTCTTCCTTGTGTGTCTCTCTCCTCCCTATCTGAGCTAGGCCTAAAATGGTTCCTATAACTTTCGCCTAGACTACTGCAATAGTTAGTAGTCTTCCAATTTCTGGTTGATTCCTTTTCCAAGAACAACTAGGATTCATTTTACACTCTGCCCGAAATCTCCTGGGAGCAAAATCATTCACTCAACACACATTTATTGAGCACCTGCCCATGAGCCAGGCACTGTTCCAGGCCCAGGTGAATGAGCAGTAAATAAGATCCCTACTCTGCTAGAGCTTATATTCTAGTGGAAGGTGACAGGCAATAAAGTGAACACATGAGTACACAAAATTTCAGAAAATAAATGCCTTGAAAGAACAACAGACTTGGGTAATGGCATTGGGGGGCAGAATTGACAACTTTGGAAAGAGTAGTCAAGAAAGATTTTTCTGAAGAAACGACCCTGGACTGAGACATGACTGAGCTGAGACTTACCTCTCAGGGAAAAACATTTCAGGAAGAAGAGCTAGAAAGTGGAAGAGGCATAGGCAAGGGCAGCCCATGGAGGGTCTTGTAGGAGTCTGGATTTTATCCTTAATGTGAAGGAAATTAATTGATGGATTTTATGCAGTGATCATATCTGATCCAATTTAATTTCTTAAAAGATTACTCTAGCAGCTATTTGGTGAATGACTTGTAGAGGGCTGGGACATGGGGAAAATGGAAGCAAAGAGAATATTAGGAGTCTGATATTGTGAAAATATGTATTTGGTCTTTTCCTGGTCTCCTGACATACAACTCCTAAAGTCCTTAGAATCTCCAAAGTGAGAAGAGTATCTTTTTGTATGCTAATGAGTTGGCAGGTGGCTGGTAGCCCTTAGGTAGTTTCAGGGGGGCTGATTGCCAAGGGAACCAACTTTGTGATTGGGGGTTGAGAATTTCAGCCCACCCCCAACCTCCGGGGAGGGGAGAGGGACTGAGGGTTTAGTTGATCACTAATGACCAACGCTTTAATCAATCATGCCTAGCTAATGAAGTTTCCATAAATAACACAAAAGCACAGGACTTCCATACAGCTGAACTCAAGGGTGTCAAGCGCCCCTTCCCCCTTACATTACCCTATCCATCTCTTCATCTGTATCCTTTGTAATATCTTCTATAATGAGGGAGTAAATGTAAGTAAGTGTTTCCCTGAGTTCTGTGAGCTTCTCAGCAAATCAGTGAAACCTAAAGAGGGGGTTGTGGGGACCCCAATTTATAGCTGGTCGGTCAGAAGTTCCAGGGGCTTGGATTTGCAACTGGCATCTGAAGTTGGGTAGTCTTGGGGACTGAGCCCTCAACCTGTGGGATCAAGAATATAGTGTCAGAATTAGCAGACACCCTGCTGCTATCCGTTGTTGAATTGAGTGCTTACTTGCTGGTGGGGAGAAATCCCATGTGTGACCAGAGAAGTCAGTCTTCTGTGTTGGCTGTTTCTGAATAACAATGTAGGAAAACCTGTTTGCTTTGTTTATTCCTATATGTATTTGAAGAGCTATTGAAGTTGTCTAAGTGAGACATAATGGTGGCTTGGGTCAGGGAGGCACCAGCAATGTTGAGAGGTAGTTTGGAATGTACAGCCAAGAGGAATTTGATGATGGATTTATTGTGAGGTATGAAGAGAATCATGGATGCCTCCATAGTTTTGGCCTGAGCCACTGTGTGACAAAGGTCTAGTATCTAAGATGATAAATTTTGGGTGAGGAGTAGGTTTGGAGGGCAAAAGCAGGAACATGTTAAGTCTGAGGTGCATATGAGACATTTGAGGTATGACGATATTATAAGCATGTTTTCTTGTACAATTTCTAACTTATTTTGAAAATTTCAAACATACCCAGAAAAATATGGAATAATATAATAGTCTTCCATGTAGCTATCGTCCTTCAACAATTATCAATATTTAATGAGGCAGGGGAACCTGTGTGTGTGTGATTTTTTCATGATTTGTTTCATCTCTACCCACATGCACACAATTGCCCTTACCCCACCCTACTGATATATTTTAGAGTAATTTCCAGACATTGTTGCATTTTATCCATAAATGTTTTTTATCTAATAGATGAACATCCTTTCATAACATATCCCCTAAACCATTATCAAACCTAATAAAATTACCAGTAATTTCATCATAGCATCAACTATGTAGTCATTGTTTACAATTTTCCAATTGCTGAAATTGAATAGACAGCCCAGAAATAACCCTTGATTATATATATACGGTCAAAAGATTTTTGACAAGGGTGACAAGACCATCCAATGGGGAAAGGACAGATTTTCAATAGGAGATTCTGGGAAAACTGAATATCTACATGCAAAAGAATGAAGCTGCATCCTTACCTAACACCACATACAAACAATAACTCAAAATAGATCAAGGATATAAATGTAAGAGATAACACTATGAAAATCTTGGAAGAATGCATGGGGGAAATCTTCATGACACTGGATTTGGCAATGATTTCTTGATTATGACAAAAAAAGATCAATTGGACTTCATCAAAACTGAAAACTTCTGTACATCAAAGGAAACTATCAACAAAGTAAAAAGGCAACCTATGGAATGAAATAAAATATATTTGATAAGGGGTTAATATTCAGAATTATAATAAATTCCTACAACTCAACAACACAGAAAGCTCAATTTAAAAATGGGCAAATGGCTTGAATAGATATTTCTCCAATGAAAATATACAAATGCTACAAAGTACATTAAAAGATGCTCAACATCACTCATCATTAGGGAAATGCAAATCAAAAGCACAATGAGATACCACTTCACACCCATTAGAATGGCCATTATCAAAAAAGCAGAAAATAAGTGTTGTTGAAAATGTGGATAAATTGAAACCCTTGTGCATTGCTGGTGGAAATGTAAAATGGTACCCACTGTGAAAAACAGTATGGTGGTTCCTTTAAAAAGTTAAAAATAGAACAACCATATGATCCAGCAATTATCCTTCTGGATATATACCCCAAAGAATTAAAGCAGGGACCTGAGCAGATATTTATACACCCATGTTCATAGCAGCATTATTCACAATAGCTGACAGGTAGAAGCAACCCAGTGTCCATCAACAGATGAATGGATAAACAAAATGTAGTATATATACATATAATGGGATATTCTTCAGCTTAAAAATTAGGAAATTCTGACACATGCTGCAGCACCTTGAAGACATTATGCTAAGTGGTATAAGCCACTCATAAATGGATAAATAACTGTATGACTCCATGCATATGAGTTACATAGAGCAGTCAAATTCATGGAGACAGAGAGTAGAGCAGTATTGCCAGGAATAGGGGTGGGAGGTGGGGAAATGGGCATTGTTTTATGTTTTTTGCATAGAGCAGTCAAATTCATGGAGACAGAGAGTAGAGCAGTATTGCCAGGAATAGGGGTGGGGAGGTGGGGAAATGGGCATTGTTTTTTGTTTTTTTTTTTTCCTTTTTTTTGTCTTTTTCCGTGTCCGTCAACGGATCGCAACCCTCAGTGTCGCCCCTGTACTGGACCAGGACTGGCAACGGGATCGCAACCCTCGGTGTTGCTCCCGGTCCAGCAACGGATCGCAACCCTCAGTGTCGCCCCCATACCGGACCGGGACCGGCAACGGATCGCAACCCTCAGTGTTGTGCCCGTACCAGAC